>NW_007729197.1:152212-223008 GCF_000696425.1 Galeopterus variegatus
CCCTCGGCGGGAGCGCCACCGCGCTCCCAAGCGGCGCTCTGTAGCAGTGCGCCACCGGGCCGGCCCGAAACAAATATTTCTTGAACAACTACTCTGTGCCAAGCACTGGGCTGGGTGCTAGGGATAGATCAATGAACTATAGAGCTTACCCTGGGGAAAATAGACCTTAAGAAAATAATCATAGAATCATCATCTTATAGTAAATAATCATAGAATCATCATCTTATAGTAAATAATCATAGAATCATCATCTTATAGTAAATAATCATAGAATCATCATCTTATAGTAAATAATCATAGAAGAATCATCATCTTATAGTAAAAAATAATCATAGAATCATCATCTTATAGTAAATAATCATAGAATCATCATCTTATAGTAAATAATCATAGAATCATCATCTTATAGTAAATAATCATAGAATCATCATCTTATAGTAAATAATCATAGAATCATCATCTTATAGTAAATAATCATAGAATCATCATCTTATAGTAAATAATCATCATTTCATAGTAATTGTGATGTGTATTATGGAGAAGAATAGGGTCCACCTTGTCTTTCTATAACTCAGAACTGGAATGGATCTCCTACAACTGGATGGAAAAATAAGTGTGGTTTGAATAAATGAGCCAGCAACTTCCTTTCTTGGATTTGAATTTTTAGGTAGTTTCTTTGGGCTGAATAAGTGTCATCATCCTTGCCAGCCCCAGACTGTGATTCTGTAGTAGCTGGAGCACCCTGGAATTTGGAGCAAGTTCTCTCAGTTAGCCCCTTCCCTCCCTGTCCCTCTCCAGTTTGCTCCATGATACTCTCTGCATCCTTCTCCACCCTGTTCTGTTCTCCAGGAGGCTGATCTTTATGTACCCTGTCATCCAGGAGGATGTGGCCAGATGAGGGTTTAGAAGGCAGAAGGAGATGAAGGTTGTGGGTTTTGTTCCCATAATCTCCATTCTGCAGAGTTGCCATGTGTTGGCTGCATCTCTCTCTGAAAAATCACAGCTCTTGCTCAGCAGCCTTCTGTCTATAACTACTCTCTAGGCCAGGTCAGGGATCAGCAAATTAGGCCCAGACTAGAGAGCGGCAAGTGAGTACCTAGGAAGCAAGATTTACGAAGGCACTCACTCTCAGGGGTGTGCAAGTGCAGGGCAGCTGCAAACTTCTTTTGTAAAGGGCTAGATGGTAAATATTTTAGGCTTTGTAGGCCATACAATATCTGATGTAATTATTCGACCCTGCCTTTGAAATGTGAAGTCAGTCATAGACGATATGTAAACAAATGAGCATGGCTGTGTTTCAATAAAACTTTATTTTCATCAAGAGGGAGAGGGCTAGATCTGGCCTGTGGGTCATAATGTGCCAACCCCTCCTCTAAGTGAAGTGGTCCCCCATGGATGCTAACTCTGGGGTACAGCACTGTCCCTTGTGGTGTTCCTTAATCTGGCTCACATCTTTGCAAAAAGTCCCTTTACTGAACTCCCCTTGAATTATCCAAATTGAATGTGCCATCTGTTTTCTGCTAGGACCCTAATTGATGCACTTGGCTTTGCATTTCTCCAACACAGGATTTAATTGCAAAGTAACAACGACGACAAAAACAACAACAGAAATGGAGACTGTGACCAATTACTATGAGGCAGGGACGTGGTACTTTACATGTATTCATCCATCCCCAAATATGATAGAATATTTCACAAAGTTCCAATCTGCTCTTCAACTTGGAGGGAGCTGAAATAAATAAACCTTTTTTCTTGGGGCCTGCAGTCTCAATCCTGCTGCCCTACTTGTCCTCTTCTAATGGAATGGAGGTCTATTCTAATTAAACGAGAAAAGACATCTTTTCACAAGGGGAGAACGGAGGGCATTGTACTCTGTGCCTCAAAGAAAGCATGCTTTAATAGGAATCCTTTTATAATCCCTGCTTTTATTTGTAGCTTCCCAAAGCTTTTGCTGGTAATAAAAGGATTGTAAAGTTGACAAATCTAAGCAGGGACAAAGAAGTTTGGGGAGATAATGCCTTGGTGAATGGGCAAGTATTTGAAAGTGTATCGATCCCACAACATGTAGAAGATGATCACGAAAAAGCCAAAGCTGCCATCAATCAGGGTGATATTTCTATTACAAAAGAAAAGCCCCTCCAAGCAGAACCATATATTCCTCATATCATGTAGAATTATTCTCTGTGTTGAGAAAAATAATTCAGACCAAAATGCAGAATTTGGTATCTGAAGATCTGTATTCAAAACTGGATTCATAGCACTTCTCATAACATATTTCATTATAATTAACTGGCAAATGAAGCTGCAGCAAATGTGTCACCTTCTGTTAGGGGTACGTCATGGGTGTATGTTGTCATTCCACCACTATATGACTATCACAGCAGCATCATTACTTTTCTAGCAAAAGCCACCAATTTTGACTTGAGGTTCCTTCACTCCTGCGCTCCAAGCCCTTATACTTCCAGTGAGACCCCATCCCCCATACAAGGGTGGGGCATGTGACCAGGCCTAGGCCAATTAATGTACCGCATCCTCGTGGCCACAGGGGTTTAATTACAGGCACATGATCCAGTTAGAGCCAATGAGACTTTCTAGGAAAGGAATCAGATGGGCTGTCCTTTCCCACTAGACGTGAATGTGGAGGCTAGATCCACTGCAGCCATTAAAACAATATGAGGAACCCGAGGCTAAAGTCAACAGGGTAAAATGATAACCTTGTTCAAGCCCCAAATACAGCCTTGCCTAACGCCAGCTTTAAAGACATTGGTCGGAAAAAGAATATAGACAAGCTTTCACATTTCCTGTATCCAGACACTTTGTAACATCACTTTGCAGATTCTCCCATGGAGAGCATGGACTGGTCTCGTAACTGACTTTGGCCAATGCAATGCAGTGGAAGTGATGGTGTGTACTTTCACTCCCTCTCAGAATCCTGCCACCATGCAGAAAAGCTTGGGCTGACCGGCTGGAGGATGAGAGACAATCTGGAGGAGAGCCAAGTCATCCCAGCCTACAACCAGCTAGCCGCCAGCAGCAATGCTTCCTAGCCGGTGCATAGCTCACTGCAGATGAATGAGCGAGCCCCGTGAACACCAGAAGAAACGTCCAACTGAACCCAGCTCAAAATGCTGACTCGCCATGTTTGAACTAAATAAACAGGTGTTTCAAGCTACTCTATGTTGAGGTGATTTATTATTCATCAGTAACTAACTGATGCACACCCCGCCCCTGGACTCTTCATTTATATGAACCAATAATTTACCTCTTTGTTTTAGTCAGTTAGGATTGGGTTTCTGTCATTTGAAATGAAAAGATTCCTAATTCACTCCCCAACCAGATAGCATCATCCAGGAGGCTGTTTTATCTGGATCCAAAGCTGAGTGCTTGATCAATACTTAGTGACTGAGTATGTAATGCTGACAGATTCACAAATCACATTTTGAAAAGCAAAGGATATATTTGCTCTTGAGTCTCCAAAGTCATCTCCAGGGGGATTGTGGTTTACTTGGCTTAGCTCCTCAACAGAAATCTGGAAGATACAAAGAGGCTTCTCCAACCATCACCATAGATGAAAACAAGTACGTCTGAGACATAGTATCTAAGGAACCAAACTCACTCACCTCCCTTGAGAGAATACAGAAAAATGCAGGCCTCAGTTCTATCCTCCTTGCTATAGAAACCTGAAATTAAGTGTCATCTTTTTCTTTCTAAAATAAAATAAAGGCAGGTACTGCTTCCAGGCAAGAAGCCCAGATCCATCTGCCCTCTCTGTCCCCTAGGACACCATCTATTCATTGCTATAACCTGTTGCATTATTTCTACAATCTATTTTCTTTTTAAAAAAAAAAAAAAAGAAAGAAAGAACTAAAGCAGGGACTTCATAAGAGTTATGCTCTACTCCAGTAAAAAGTTAGAATCCACCTGACCTATTCTCTGTGTCTGGAATCCAGCAACCAGTTGTCATCAAATGTTGACAAATTTTGTGTGTGTGTGTGTATGTGTCTGTGGTAGAGAGAGAGAGAGAGCAGAATTAATTTTATTCTTAAATCGGAGGATAACCAGGCTTTCTCCACCCCAAGTGAGTTTACATTTTAAGTTTTTCAATGGCTGTTTTTTCTCAGATCTGCAGAGAAAGGTCAGAGGGAAGAAGACCTTGCTGAACACTGAAAAGAGAAATATACTGGGTGGACAGAGATAACGCCTCTCAGCCCAGAGGCCAGGCGAGGGATTCCTTCCCTGACATTTCCTTTCTCCCTAAACTCTCCCAGACCTCAACAGCTCCCAATCTTTCCTTTCTTCCTTCTTCCTCCTCCTCATTCACAGGCTCATCTCTTTCCCCAAGAAGGCTCAAGGAAAAGTCCGAGGTAACAAATTCCACTCCGGAGAAAAGGAAGACCTGGGTTAATTTGGTTTATCTCCTCCGACCTGGACTACTGATGTGGGTTCCAACAATTGCCTTTGGTTCGAATGAGGCCCAGAACCATCCAAACCTTCCTTCCTCGTCAGAGTGCAAGTCTGCAGAATGGAGAGAAGATACTGGGGAATTGGGTGCCCATGAGAAGACGTTCAGAAGGTAAAAGAGCATAGTGAAGGTGGGGCAGGAAGGCTCTGAGGAGACAGAGAAACTGGAGAGTGGGGGAGAAGAGCCAGCTGAAGCATGAAAGTCACAAAGCAAAAGCAGCAGTAATGCAAATTAGGGGGACAAGGGGGAAGTGGCCAAGAGCATATGTGATCCTCATCGCTCACCCCCCTGCTTGTGTTATAAAATGCAAACTGCATAACACAGTCTTATGAGCCTACATGATTGTCCTCCCCATCCCCCATCCCTCAGCCTCTTCCCCAAAACATCTCTCTCTTATTCTCAGCTGCACACACACCTTCTCTCATTTCCTCCAACATGCCAGACTTGCTCCTGCCTCTGGGTCCTGGCATTTGCTGTTTTTTTCTGCCATGGTAAGCTCCTTCCCATCCTTCAAGTCTCAGCATAAATGCCACCTCCTCCGAGAGGTCATCCTTGCTCACCCTTATCCAATACAGACCTGCCCCCCGCCATCGCTTTGCATCTCATGCCTCCAGAACGTTCCCGGTCGTGGCCCTTCTCACTAGCTAAAGCCGTCCCGTCTGTGTTTGTTCACCTGTTTATTGCCTGTCTCTGGCTCTAGAGTGTCGACTCCCTGTCATGGTCTGTCTTGTCTACTGTGTGGCCCCACCCACGCCCAGCACCTGGCCTGGCACATAGCAGGAACTCAATAAATACAGTTTGTATCTTTCATTTTATTTATTTATTTTGGGGGCAGGAATCGTACCCTAGACCTTGAAGTTATTAACACCATGCTCTAACCAACTGTAAACACTTTTCGAATGAAAGAAAAATGAAGACACATAGACTTTAGGAGAGAAAACAACCATTAAATGATCATTTAATGAAATAAAATACAAATTTATTTTATTCACTGTTAATTTATTTCGTAAAACAAAATATTAATTGCCTTTACAACAAATGTGTCCTTAGTGTTTGGAGTTTGTGTTGCACGAATCTTCACATGCCACAGGCTGAGTAATGGGAGGGGGCCATGTGGGAAAGGGGGGCAGAAAACCAAACCGGACTGCAGGGGTTAACCATCTCCAGCCTCCCTGCAGGGTCCCTGCAGGCTCCAAATGTGCTTTTCCAAGGCATAGCATTGGGGATGGGGAGAGTGGTTTAGCATTGCTGGTGTTCTGTGATAATAAAAAGCAAACCAACTTTTAGTCGGTTATATTGTTATTTGTTACTTCTCCATGGGCTATGCACCCCTCATTGCCTACACCCTAGATGGGCTGCTCCCACCTCTACCCCACCCCTGCTTTCTCACACCACTGGTTTCTTCTCTGTCTTGACCGAACACATTCACCAGGAGAGCAGGTGTCCTCGAAGGCACCCTGGAGGACCAGCTCCATGACAGCATCCGTGTCCTCATGAACACACACATAAATGAACATGGTAAAAATTAGTATCTTTACTCAGCTACTGGGAATCCTGGCTCTCAGGCCACTGAAGCACCTTGGGAATAAATAACCCTTTGCCTGCTGACTCCATCTCCTCCTGCCCTTACAGAAATTCTTTCTCTCATTGCAGCCCCTCTCCTGAGGGGAGGCAGAGCTCTGTTGATCCACGTCCACAACCCATGCCAACTAACAACTCAAGGCTTTCCCACCTCCTCTAGGGTCACATGGGCAAAGATACAAAGAGAGAGGAGGAGAACTGTCTCTTTATCCTGGCAATATGAATCTCATAAGGGCAAGAGACATAAAGGTTGGTCACATTTACTTCTCATCTCTACACTGGCCCTTTCCACACGCAAACACTGTATGACTAGCCACACATGAATAGTGCTGAGCTGAGTGACCTGTCATCCCTGCTTCCTGTCATTGGACACTTGTGTTCCAACCCCAGGAGGGAGCCCTAAAAAAGATCCACCCTATGTGCTACCTCCACCTTTATTCCTTCTTTGATCTCTTCTTTTCTCCCACTTACCAATTTTGTATTATTACCTTTCATTTAGCTCAAAATTATATTTCTCTGTGCACAGAAAATATCACCTAGAGATAAGCATTTCAAATACCTTTAAGGGTAGTAAATAGGTTTTTCTCCTATTTCAATTCCAATTGATTAGTAGGGGCTGTCTACGACATTGTGTTGAGAAAGATTCTGAAGTTGCATCTGAATTTAGTGGCAAAGAGCAATGTCTGTCATAGGCTCAGAATGGGAGAGTAACAACCTTGTGCCATGTATTTGTCACCCCTGCAGTAAACTCTGGGCATTCACGGATTTAAAATTCATGGGTTCAGATATTGGAGCAGAGTCCCAACTGTTCCAAAACATGTAGCAATTTCTATTTTTGTATGGTTTGGATTTGAATCCTGCATGCTTGGTATCTGGGAACAAGTCACTTTGCTGGGCATATAGTGGAGCTTCCTCACATGCACATTATAAAACTACTTTGTGGACCTCACCCCTTTGCACATGGACAATATCCTTACAGAAATTAAAAACTTAATTTTGTTGTGGAAAAACAGAGGCAAGCCCCTTGAAGGGAGAAACCTTGACTGTCTTTGTTACTATTATAAATCTAGTACCAAAGAGGTGCTTGGAAAATGTTTATCAAGTAAAAGAAGGATAGAGAGAGAGGGAGAAAAGGAGTTAGGGGTGGAGGGTGGAAAAGAAAGGAAGGGAGGGGGAGAGAGCACGGGTAGGAGGGGAGGGAGGAAGGAAAGAAATTAAGTTGGTCATGAAAGTCAACTGCTAGGACTGTTACTGGGAGTAAAGAGAATATGAAAAGTTGCAAAAAAAAAAAAAAAAAAAAAAAGAGGTGTTTCTTATCCAGAAAAATAAGTTTGAGGCAAAATAAAAAACGAAATGGCCCATATTTTTATAATCATTATGAGTTTAAGGGGTCATTTAAATGTCTGTTAGACTTTACTACTTGTGAAGGGGGAAATAACTAGAGTACCATGGGGGACTAGGTTGTCTGTGGCAGCAGCCTTACCCTAGAGCAGGGACTATGCATTGTTTATGACTGAATATCCAACAGTCTCTTTCCTCCACTGGGATTTACTGTGTATTCATGGTAATGAGAGGAGATTTAAGTTAGGATGCTATGTTTCTAGGTCTCAGTTAGAAAAGGCACTGTGTTAGCCCAGGCCAAGAGGAAGATGGGGACAGTGTTAGCCCAACACTGGCCAGGGAGGTCTGAAGATTTAGATGCGGAGAACAGGAGAACAGAGGTCATGTGATCTAAAGTCAGGTGTACTCTGGCTTGGGTCTCAGCTGTGGTACTTACTGGTCACACAGCTCTGAGGAAATCATTTCAACCCCGTGAACCTCAGTTTACTATTCATCTACAGAATGGGGTTAACAACATTAAATGAGATAATGCAGCAAAGCATTTAGCCCAGGGCTTGGCATATATTAAACAAGCCATAAAAGTTAGCTATTATTACTATTATTTTTGTTGCTGTTGCTATTATAGCCAAGATGCCTATTGCAAGACTAAGTGTGCATCAAAAGTTTTCCCCCTGGGCACATAGCTTGACTGTATAGTCCAGCCTACCTTACAGTTAGGCATAGCCATGTGCTGTGGATTGATTGAATTGTGTCCCCGAAATTTCATACAGTAGAAGTTTAATCCCCATTGTAACTGTTGAGGGTGGGAAATCCTATTGGTAATTGAAAGTTGGGATCTTGAAGAGGTGATTAGATTGTAGGACCATGCCATAGTGAATGGATTAAAAATGGTGTTCAGGGGAATGGTTGTGAGGGCTTTAAAAGAAGAGAGAGGTAAGTCTGTCTCTCTCTGTCTCTGCTTCTACCATCTTGCAATGTGAGACCCCTGGGTCACTGTCACCACAACCAGGTATGTTCCTTGGACTTTGGACTTCTCAGCCTCAGAAAGTGCAAGCAATATATTTCATTTTCTTTATAAATCACACAGTTCTGTGTGTTTTGTTGTAAGCAACAGAAACGGACTAATGCACCAAGTAACTCGGTTCTGAACAATGAACACTTCCAGGCCTGGCTTACAAAATCTCCCTCCATACTCTTTCACTTTCCTCACCTTCAGCAAAATCCAGTGGATGACCTCAAAGTCCTAGGGGATGGCAGAGCCACTAGACAGGAAAGGTCCGATCCCTGAATGACTGTGTGGAGCAGAGCCCCACTCCCACCTCTGCTGACCCGCATGGCACAGGAATGTGAAGTAGAAATACACTTTCATTTCCCATATGTCACTGAAGTTTGGGGACTATTTGTTATAGTAGCTAGTGTTACTTACCCTAACTAATATACCAAGGAAGTCTCTCAGATGCTTTGTAAGGACTAACCAGAAGACACACAAACACAGCCTCTCTGAAATTCCTCTTTGCCACAAGTCACTTCTTCTGGGCCTTGGAGCATGAATTCCATCTGCTCTGTCAAGAAATGTCTAGAACTATTTTCACTGTTGAGCACAGTCTTCTTTCATTAGGGTGCTCTCCAAACACGTTAATCCCATGGTGTTCATTTCCTGCCATAGAAGTGTGTGAGGAGCAGAGGACTCCCTGGATTTATATGCTATCTTACCTGTATTAGTGAGAATGCTAGGCTGTTTCCATACATCATCCACCAGCCCACCAGACAAAATGATTCATCCTAGACTTAAAGGATGAAGTCGATTGAGTATCATTTTAACTGGTGGGAGAGGTACTTCCCATAAAGTGGTGAGAGCTTTATGGCAGAAAGTTGTATTAATGACCCCACTTCAGTGCTGATTAGGAGCAGGTCATATAATCCCTCCCCGGAATTACATGCTGGCCAGTTCAGATAAATAACACAGATCTCAGCCATTCATAATCCAAAATGTTAACAATTAATTTCTGAAATCAATCCTGAAGGGGGCTGGAAACTTAAATCGCCAGGCCTAGACAGGACTTGCTCCATGAATTTCTCACGAGTCAAAATTTAAACCTCAAAACTTGTAACTAACTGTTGTCAAGACACAGCTGACTTAGGCAATCAAGATAACAATATTCAGCAATAACCTGGGTAAAACATGCTCTAAGTGTGAATTAATAAGTCGGCTGACACCAGGCCCCAGATGTTTTCCACTCTGGCAATATGCCCGAAGTGATGATAAGCAGATTTACATACTTAACTAATATGTTTATTTAAAGGAAATTTCCAAATCCAAAATAACATCCAGATTTCTTATTTGGCTGCAGATCAAAAGACATCCTATCAATAAAGACAGAATCCAGGATAAACCTTTTCAACATCTGCTTAAAACCAAACAACAGATTTGCAAGTTTTGATAAAGCTTAATTGCAGATAAATTTCACTGCCTCTTACATAAATATATATTTTCATGTCCCTGGGGTGGTTCTGACCTCATCAATTTTCATGTTCACAATACACAACATTGTTCTTTTACCAGCACCAACAACTCTGTCTTTATGGAGAATTCCAGTCCCAAGCTTTTCTTTCAGACTGAAGGATGAACAGACTTTCTCCTGCACCAGGAAAAGTAGAGAAAAAGTCAGGGGTATATGTGCTAGAGCTTGGAAGGCTGTAAAAAAGAAAAACCCACCCCTCTACCAGTTAAGTGCTTTGTTTCTCCATAATTATCAAAACACATTTATTTGGTTTCAATCTCCCATAATTTTAGAAAGAGAATGTAGAAATACAGTGATGCTCCATCAGTATCAACATTTTTCTTTTTGTTGTTGTGTTGTTCTTATTGATTTCCCAAGGGAGAGCTCAGTAACTAAATCAAAGCCTTAACAGATCCATGTACTTGGGCAGGAGCTGGTATTCAGGTGGGTGTTGGCCATAATAGCTCCTATCTCTTTAGTGTGAATTAGTTCACTTCCCTAGGTCTCAGCTGCCTGACATTGGACCATGATTGTTGAGCACTGAGGTATTTTTTTTTTTTACCCACTATCCAGGTCTGTAATTGAGCTAAGAACTTGGTCAGAAACTCCCTTTGCCTGGGGATCTGTTTAGTGTCAAAACCAGTCAGCTGGTTGACCCTGGCGTCAGGTGACTTAGAGAGTCAGAAGTCATTCATGTTGGCTCTTCCTCCCTCCACTGAACTTAGTCATGTTAAACTTCTGGGTCCAATCCTGTCCCGGCCAGATTAGGAAGAATAGAGTGGTAGAAGCAATTAAAGAAATGCAAACTAAAACAGCAATGAGATACCCTTTTTCTTTTCTCAATTGGCAAACATTTCTAAGTATCCCATTTGGAGATAGCTCAGGTTTCCCCAGTTATAGGTGATACATAAAATAACTATATACATATAAAATATATATATCAAAAGCCTTCAAGTTTTTCTAACCTTTGACCAAGAAATTCTACTTCTAGAATGCATCTTAAGAAAATAATTATAGATTTGTGCACAAACTTATCTATGGAAATGTATAGCTTTGCTCATGATAAGAAAAAAAAAATCACAAATAACCAAAGTGTCAGACAATAGAGACTGGCTAATTAAATGAGGGTCCACAATTTGCATAATTGTTCAAAATATTTAGAACATTTATATTTAACATAATTCAAGGTATTTAGGATATTTAGGTTGTTTTCAGTTTGGAGCTATAATGAATGAAACTACTTTGAAATTCTTGTACAAGTTTTTTTGTAGACATTTGTTTTAATTTATCTTGGATAAATATTCATAAGTGGAATTGCTTAATTATAAGGAAAGTGAATGTTTATGAGAAACTGCCAAACTTGTTTCCACAGTGGCTATACCATTTTACAGCCTTGCCAGCAACGCATGAACATTCTAGTTGCCCCAGATCCTTCTCAACACTTGGTTTCTCAGTTTTAAATTTTAGCCATTCTAGAGGGTACAGTAGTGTCTCACAGTAATTTTAATGTTCATTTCTCCAGTCACTAAGAGCATCTTTTCATGTGCTTATCGTCCATTTGCATATTTCAGTTTCTTAACTGTCTGTTCAAATATTTTGTTCATTTTTTAATTGGGTAATTTGTCTTCTTATTGAACTGTAGCATTTTTTACATATTGTGGATACAAGCCCATTGTCAGTGAGATGGTTTGCAAGTACTTTCTCTCTGCCTGTGGCTTTCATTTTCATTCTCTTCACAATATTTTTCATAGAGCAGAAGTTTTGAACTTATTTTGCTTTTGAGAAAAAGAAATGGCCAGTGATCCTTAGAAGATTCAAGAGCATCTGTCTTTCAATCCTGGCTCTGCCTCTGGTTTTCTTACTTGGTTGCCATCTCTCTTGCCAGGTGGATTTTTCCTCATCAGCCCAACCAACTCGCAACTATCGGTGGAGGCGGTGAGCTGGCAAGGGCGAATGAGGTGTCAGGGAAGCCACAGTTGAAACTATGTCTTGAAGCAAAAACCTAACCTTTCCTGGAGGCTTCCTATGAGCTCTAGGAAGGGAAGTGCCATGTCTGCTTAAGCACCTTCTAGTACTTTCTGGCTTCAAACTGAAAGTAAGCATAGATTCTTTCATTCACAACTAACAAAAACTCATGTCCAGGTATACTCAGCAGGTGCTCTCATACTTCTCTGCTACAAGCAAAACAAGAAAATAGGTATTCTTCAAAATTCTATGAGAAAATAGACCTTTTAAGAAATGTTGCAGAATTGGGCTTTCTGAGCTATAGGGCTAAATGCTTCTTCTTTCCTCTAGAACTGACTGCTTTCTCCTGTATGTCCCAAGTGAACCCTATGCACACATGCCTCATCATGCCTCTACATTTTGGGGGCTCATATTTCTTTACCTGCCTACCTCCTGCAACTACACTGGAAGGCCCTAGAAGGCACGGCCATGTTTTTTATATCTTTGTATGTATAGTGTCTGTTTCACTTCATTCCTGAGGCTATACCAAAATGTCTTAGATGGGACGACATAAATACAGTCATGTGTTGCTTAACAACGGGGCTGCATTCTGAGAAATGTGTGGGTAGGCAATTTTGTCGTTGTTCAAACATCATAGAATGTACTTACACAAACCTAGATGGTATAGCTTACTACACACCTAAATTATATGGTATAGCCTATTGCTCCTAGGCTACAAATCTGTACAGCATTTTACTGTATTAATATTCTAGATAATTGTAATACAATGGCTACAGCATCACCAGGTGATAGGAATGTTTCAGCTCTATTATAATCATACATGTGATCCACAGTTGACCAAAATGTCATTATGTGGCACATGGCTGTAATAGAAATTTATTTCTCATTATCCTGAAGGCTCAGAAGTCCAAGATCAAGGCGCCAACAGATTCGGTGTCTGGTGAAGGCTCACCCTCTGTTTCCAAGATTGCACTTTCTTGCTGTGTCATTGCATGGTGGAAGGATGGAAGGGAAAAAAGGATCAAACAGACTTTTAAAGCCCTTTTATAAGGCACTAATCCCATTCATGAGGGCTCCACCCTCATGTCTCTTATCACCTCCTAAAGGTCCTACCTCTTAACACTATTGCATTGGGGATTAAGTTTCAACATATGAATTTAGAGGGATACAAACATTCAAACCACAGCAGTGCCTAACCCAGAACTGGCACAGAATAAGGCTCATAGATACTACCTGAATGGTTGAATGAATAACTGAAGTGAATTAATTGCTGAGACCCTACACTCTGAGATTCCCCTTCTTGTTTTATACTTCACATTGTTAAAGCTTTCACTTTGGAGTGGAACAGACCTGGGATCATACCTCAGCGCCACCTCTTGCCAGCTGTGTTATTCAGACAAAGTTCTCAGCCTCCTTAAAGCCCCATGGCTTATTAAAGAGGAATGATGGTTTTGATTATAATAACCATCTCATCAGTTTGTGTGGATTAAATGAGCAAGGTGTTTAAGCCAGTGACTGGCTCATGGTGAGTGCTCCATAAATGTTAGCTATGATTATTTATATGCTGTATTTTGTATGATTCATTTCTTTTTTCTTTTCTTTTCTTTTTTTTTTTTTTTTTTTTTGGCGGAGGAATGATGGTTTTGATTATAATAACCATCTCATCAGTTTGTGTGGATTAAATGAGCAAGGTGTTTAAGCCAGTGACTGGCTCATGGTGAGTGCTCCATAAATGTTAGCTATGATTATTTATATGCTGTATTTTGTATGATTCATTTCTTTTTTCTTTTCTTTTCTTTTTTTTTTTTTTTTTTTGGCGGCTGGTTCATTACAGGGATGGAACCCTAGACCTTGGTGTTATCAGCACTACACCCTAACCAATTGAACTAACTGGCCAGCCCTCATTTCTTATAAAATAACTCGTAATGATTGCAATGGGTAGAAGATGATGGTGATAGGATAATGATGATGATGATAATAAAATAATTATCAGACTAGGGGCCTTATGTGCATCATATTTTTAAATTTTCATAACAACTTTGAATCATAGTTATTATTACGCCTGTTTTATCATGCATGAAATCACAAAGCTAGTTACATGATGAAGCTGGGATTCAGACTTAAGCTTACCAGATTCTAAGTTCTTTAAATATAGTCACTCTGTCCCTTCACACAGGAAGGTCTTCTCTGATTCACAGGAGAAGATGCCTACAGCCATGGAGGACAGCATAGACCATAAATATGGGGCTGGCAGATTGTTTAGCCTGGAGGAACAGGGGTCTACCAACCTTGGGGACTACAAGTTCTATTTCTCCTTCCTATGTCAATTAGGATTAAATTTTATAGCATATTACAGAAAACACAAATAATAGTGGCTGAAACAAGACAGAGTTTTTTTTCTCTTGCATAAGAAAAGAGCAGCAACATTTAGCCTGAAGCAGGTAGGATGGGTTCCAATCCACAGGATCAGGTATTTCCTACCTTTTTGCCACCAGAAATAAGCAGCCAGGAGAAGTACTCTCCTTCATAGACTCTGAGAGTCTCCTCCTCAGCAAGTGTCACCCTTCTCCTGGCCTAGGGAAACCCCTCTTTCCCCCGGGCAACTTCTCTAAAAAGCAGGGGGAGCCCCAGCAGCACTGGATACACCAGGCAGACCAAAACAACATCAGAAAGGCTCTGAAAATTAAACTGTCATTGGGACCACAGGCCACAAAAGTATGTCAGGACCTCTGCTGAACTTAAACAGGGTGACAGCCTGCTCAAATAAAAGATTGAAATAGGACCCAGAGCCTCCTAACATAAAAGCCAAAATGTCCAGGATACAATCAAAAACCCTCATACCAAGAACCAACAAAATCACGACGTGCATGAAAAAAGATGGTCAGCTGACGCCAATGCTGAGACGAATCAGATGTTAGAATTGTCGGACAAGGCTTTTAAAGCAGTCATTATAAAAATGCTTCAAAAACCAGTTACAAATTCTCTTGAAACAAAAGAAAAACATAGAAAATCGTGGCAAAGAAAAAGAAGTTTGAAAAAGAACCAATGGGAACTGCAGAACTGTGAAACACATAGAAATAGGAAGAGTGTATCTCGCAGCCGGGTCAGCTCCTTCAAGGAACTACAGAACCACCCAGTGACTTCCATTAATCTCATTGGCTACTTTCCAGCTGCAAGGGAGGCTGGGAAATGTCCTTACTCTGGAACACCAGAGATAGATTGGAGTTTTGTTTATCGGGTAAGACGAAAGAATTGGTGTGAAGGTTAATTCTAGGTGTCAGCTTGATTAGATTAAGGAATGCTGAGAGCACTGGTCAAACTGTCTCTTAGCTGTGTCCATGAGGGTGTTTCCAGGAGAGATTAGTATGAGAGCCTGAGTAGACTGGGTGGGAAAGACCTTCCCTCAATGTGGAAGGGAACCATCCAATCCTGGGGGCCCAGAGAGAACAAAAAATGGAGAAAAAAGGCTAATCTCTCTATCTGCTGGAGCTGGGATACACTCATCTCTCCTGTCCGTGGACATCAGAGCTCAAGACTCTTCAGCTTTTGGGTTCCAGGACTTACACCAAGGACACCATTGGCCTCCCTGGTTTTGAGGCCTTGGACTTGGACTGAGCAACGCAACCAGCATCCAGTTTACAGACAGCCTATCATGAGACTTCTCTTCATAATCGCATGACCTAATTCCCCTAATCAATCCCCTCTCATATATTTATAGCACATCTTATTGGTTCTGTCTCTCTGGAGAACCCTAACTAATGCAATGGGTTGGGTTATTAACTACCCATGTCTGCCACTGAAACAAAGGGCTCACTCGGTAGGAATGAGATCAAAGCTCTGGGAGCTTGCATTGGGTATGGGCTTATTGTGGATAAGGCCAGTAAAATCATGTGCCCACTAAGGAGGATGATAAGTCACTTTTGTTCAGGCTGACATGATCCACAGTACCATGATCCCTGTACGCCTGCCTAAAGACAACTTGATGTAACCTAATGTCACTAACACCTTGACAGGCTCACCTTCTGAGAGAAGGCCACTTAATTACCTGATTAATTGGCTCATCTTAATTAACTTGTCCCTACTGTTGATAACCTTGTATTGATTGCTCTGCTGGCAGTAATTAGAAAAGTGGTGGAGAAGTAAATGGAGAAGCCACAGGAAGGGGAGGCAGGGTGCAGATTCCTATCTCCCAGGGATCTGCCGCGAGGCTTTGCGCTTAGTGCTTTTGCTTCTCCTTCTGGACAAGTGTATCAGAGACACAAATCATTTTCATTGCTAATTGTTTCTATCTACTCCACATTTCTTCTTAGAGGATCTGCCCTTTTCAGACTCTTCTCTCATAATCCCCATAGGGCCCACCTCCTCAACCACAGCTGATTGGACAGTAGATGGGCCCGTCACATTCTATTTTTGCAAATTTCTGAATTGGAGCATGAAGAAACAGTATCAGGTAACTTTGGGTTTGTAGAATTGTGTAGACTTGGAGGGTGGCCAAGGCAGCCATTTGGTAGTAGCCACCTTGGGGTCCCTTATACTCCTACCAGCAATCAGAGAGAGCTGGTCAGTTAAGTTCACCAGACTCCTACTGACTTCTCAATTCCTGCTCCCAGTCTTTTGTCGTCTAGCCATACTTCTTGCTCTGGGTTTATAGGATACCTCTGATTCTTTTACAAAAGTTTACCCATACACTAGCTCACTCAGGTTAGTTACCATTTCTTGCAACCCAAAGAGTTCCTAATAAGGTAAAGCACTCTCACCACTGACTTTTCTCTATTTTAGTTTTAAACATCTAGGGTGAAAATGCAAATTTAAGGGTCCAAAAAAAAAACAATAAAGTGGGAGTTGCTATCAAAACTGGCAAACTGATAAACAGCTCTGGCCTCCTTCAGGACCAGTGTTGTGTAAAACTCTTTCCTACTCGGTACATCGGGGCTTCACCGCCCACCATCAATAGATTACCATTTCCCTTACTGACTTCAGTCCTTTGGGACCCCATAATTCTCATACCCCACCCAGCTTCTCAGAACTCTCTGACCTCCCAGAAGTAATCATAGTCAACACTCAATGCTAGTTATTTTGGCTTGGAGCCATGGCCTTGCAAAGCTGGTATTGAAGTGATACTCTCCTATCTAATTTGATTGAATTGAGTGTTCCAGTAAGACTGGTGATGTTTTCCTTGCTTCAGGGTCCATCCTAATGAGCAAATGCTCCCTCACTTTCATAGAAGTCCGCAAATATGAGCTCGTAAAGAAAATCTTTACAAACATTTCCTGGTGTCTCAGAGATCACCCAACACAATTACACATGGGACTATGCTCAGAAATACTAAAATAGACCTGATTTACTCTCCACATGTACCTTTCCTTTACTACTGTAACACTGAAGTTTTAAGAAAAAAAGTGTTTCTCCAAACTTTGACTGTTTATTAATCAAGAATATAATGGAAGTGAAATAGACAACAAAAATTAAAAGCAGCTTAATGAGGAAGACAGAGTCATGACCTTCTGGAGTCCAATACACACTGCCTGAGTTTGCACAAGTCACACAAGCAAGGGAAAAAGAGAGGGTATCTTTGCAATGAAGGAGCAGTGCAGAGGAAAGCCATGTGCTGCTACAGCTCTTTGATGGCCACCCAGTGTCAAGGGTTTTTGACCAGTCCTGAGAGGAAAATCCAGAAGGTCAATTCTAGAGGACCGAAGAGCCCCACTATAGTCGCAAACTCTCATGTGAGAGAGAACCTGTCTTAGTCTGCTTTGTGCTGCTATAACAAAATACCACAGACTGAGTAATTTGTAATGAACAGAAATTTATTTTTCTCACAGTTCTGGAGGCTGGGAAATCCAAGAGAGTGGGGCCGGCATCTGGCGAGGGACCTTGTGCTGCGTCATTCCATGGTGGAAGGTGGAAGGGCAAGAGAGGGTAAGTGAAAGAGGTAAAAGAGGGCCAGACTTCTCTTTTTATGAGGAACTCAGTCCCGTGATAAAAGCACTAACCCATTGATGAGGACAGAGCCCTCATGGCCTAATCACTCATTAAGGTCTCACTTCTTAATACTCTTACAGTGGCAATTAAATTCCAACATGAGTTTGGGAGGGGACAAACATTTAAGCCATGGCAGAAACAAACTCCTCTTTTGTTAGAGTGAGACTTTTTTCTTCTCTGATACTTGCAGCCTAGCCTAATCCTAGTGAACACACAAGCTTCTATGTTAACAAATACATATCTACAATGCCATTTAAATGTCAGCATGGTATTCCAGGATTTGGGAGGACCAAAATTTACTCAAGTAGCCTGCTATTGTAGGATGTTTAAGTTATATTTAATATTTTGCTATGCTAAGCAAGCCATTGATGAGCACCCTAGTAGCTAAACATCTATGCACATCCTCAGATATCTCCTTAGGAAAAACTCTTGAACTAGTTTGCATACCCTAGATTACTGGTCCCTGCTAAACTATTGCACATCTTTAAATTTTTTTGAAACTTATTGCCAACATTGAGAGAGGTAGTATCAAATTATGCTTTCACAAAACTTGCAAGAAGTTGCCTGTTCATCCACACCCTCACCACACTGGTGATTACTATTTTTTATCTTTGACAATTTGACTTATGCTGGCCTTTTGCAACCAGCACAAGGGTCATGTGTTATCTCTTAGTCTAACAGTAACTTCCCTCTCCCCATCACCACCACCAGCACTACCAATTTCTCTGCACTAGGGATACCAGCATTAGTGATATTCCTACCACATTTACTTGATTTGGAGGAAGAAAAAAGCTACAACCATTCATTTATTTACTCATTCCTCTAATACTCCTGAGTACCTACTTTGTACCAACAGTGTTGTAGGTACTGATGATATAAAGACAAACAGGACTGACAAAATCTCTACCCTCATGGAGCAAAAGGCCCCTTCCACTGTGCACACAGCAGACTGCCTGGGGCTCAGAGTCTGATCTCATATCAGCACATTGGAAACACCCCCAACTCAGATCCTCCTCTCTTGCTGTGGGCATTCACCCACCAGCCATGCAGAACTTCTTAGGCATTGTCTCCTTAATCTTTCTGGTTGTAGTTGGAGATGGCCACCATGGCAGACTAAGCTCTCTAATGAGCTCTTCGTGAGTGATTTTGGTTGTTAGATATATCAGAGTGGTCATTGTATGCCAGAGAGGAGACTCAGTCTTCATCCGATGAAAGACTAAGTTTGCCTGAGTGCGGTCCCTCAGATCCAGATGGTATTCTCTCCCTGACACCCAAATGACTTCAACAGTATGGCAAAGCCATAGGCCCCAACACCCTTTAATTCCTGAGCCTCTAGCCAGTCCAAGGAGATCAGAGCTCTGGAATTTTCCAGGAATCACAGAAATTCTAAGGCAGATGGTATCTTACAGGAGGTGAGTACAACCTCCCTCCTAGGTAGGAATCTCTCCCAAGTTTGCCTTTCACATACCCTGATGCTGTAGTAGCCATGCTCCATCTTTGCTGCTTTCCAGGATAGACACATAGGGTAGATGTCCCAGAAGCCACGATCCTTTCCCAGATGCAGCCAGAATCAACACACAGGTTTTGAGGTTTCAAAGAGAGACCCACACTTTCTGATGTGAGGTATAGGAACCCAACAACTATTCCAAACAAACAGATCTCTCTGGATTCCTGACAAGATCCCCAGTCAGGTCACCATAGGTCTGTCCCTTGCAGATTTTGCAAGAAAAAATAATGTATATTTCAGAAGCATTCCAGGTCCAAGAGGATGGTGTGTATATGATGGTACTTTAGAAAGTTCATAGAAAAATAGAATTAAAAGATAAAATGAATCTTTCCATGAACTTTTTGAATTACCCTCATACGTGTGAATGTATACATTCATGTGTGTGTGTTGGCTGGAGCCGTGTTACTCTTTGTAAACCTTCTAGCGAATGCAGGTGGATGGTCCTCACCTGATACATGTGTGCAAGTCTCCTCCATTTTACTATTTTCCACAGGGGCAAGAGAAAGGGAGCAAAAGTTACTGAGTTCTTTAGCTTTTATTGTGCATTTGTTTGTTTTTGTCTGTTTCCTGATGGACAATAAGCTCTATGGGAATAGGAACCTTGTGTATCTTGCTTGGTACTGCCTCCCAATAGCCTAGAAGGGTGCCTGGCATATAGCAGGTGCTCAAAAAAAATGTGAAGAAATATGCCACCCCTTTTCATTCACACAACTACTCTGTGGGGGAACCTCTATTATTAATTCACTCAAGCTTTGCCTGAGTGTCTGCTATGTGCATGGCACCATGCCAGCCACAAACCAGAGTTAAACTTCTACCTCCATCCTGCCAGGTGCCTTTGGGGGCCTAAATGTATCACAAGAGATGCAAATGCACCCTTGTTAGCAGGTTGCTCAGACATTTGGCATTGTATCCATCCCTTCTAATCCATTTTGGAACAAGGGAGAGGAATAAAGGCATTTGATTTATCTTGATATTGTAGACAAATTTAGTCCCCTGCTGCCTACCCCTCTCCCCCAACATATGAGATTTGGTGGAAGGGATGAGGTTTCAATGACTCTATGTTTGTGTCCTCCTCTGCCCCCAGTGCAGGCAGGCAGAATCCCACCCAACTCATGCACACATCTCACTTTCACCACCTGTCCCCTCCCTCAAACACAGAGTGTCAGCTTAGACCAGGCCTCATCCTTCACAGGACAAGCCTTTCTCATCCCAAGCTGGGGATCCCCAGAGGGGGCTCTGCCTCCAGCCAGGAATCAGGCTGGAAAGCCAGAAGCATGCCAGAGTCTCAGTCTTTGCAAGGGGAAGTAGGGAGAAGGTTCTCCAGAGGGTGAGTCTCCTGCTGGTGATTGGCACCTAGCTTTAATGGAGCTGGCTTTGGGGCCTGGGATCAGGCACACTGCCATCTCAACAGATGGGCACATGGGTAGAAGGCCAACAGATAATGTGTAAGCAACAAATGTGTTTGTGAAGGGTAGTATTCTCAGGCAGGAGCATCAAAATTGGCTCATCCTGAGTCTCCACACCTGTGCTCCTCTTCTGTCTAAAAATCTGCTGGAGGCCGTGGTCCCAAATAGGGGCAGCGAGCTGCACAGGTGCTGCCGAATTCCTGCAGAAGGGCGGAAGGTGTGACACCAGGGAGCAAGAAGAAGGATGCCCCCAGGGGGCAACAAAAGATACCACCTCCTATTTTCAATGAAGACAGCAGGAGGGCGTAAGGTTAGACATAAAGTAGGTCCCCGTGGTTCTGCCGCTATTTCTGCCTCTTACAGCTGAGAAGTTGTGAAAACCCATTTTGTGATACTCGTGTAGTCATGATGAGCTTTGAGGAAGAACAGGAAATGTGTAAAACACTGACAAGTGTCCTGGGATCTTCTCCCTGGAAAATATGAAGCTCTATCTTCATGAGGTATAAATTATGAATCTCATGACGAGTGTCCAGAGGTAACAAATGTCAGCCAATGTGCTATCACTTTCTCACCCCGTGCCCATGGGAGACACTGCTAGTTGATTACAATGTAGTTAGTATTTCTCATGAACCCCACGTTGGGCTTCAGACCTTCTTTTCATAACTCGTACATTCACAGGTGCAAAATTAAAAATATACAAAAAATATATACTTGAGAAATCTCTCTCCCATCCCTGACTCTCCCCAGACTGGGACCACGGTACCCTGTCTCAGAATCTTTTATGAGACAACATTTTAGGCAACAAATAGCTTTGAAAGGATGTGGCACAGGAGGTGAAACTGGTCAGATTCAGAATCTAGCTTTCAGCTTCCAAAAAGTGGCCCCTCAGTACTTTTCCATCAGCCAATGGTAGCTGGGGCAGAGCAGATTTAGCTCTGTGCCAATGATATAGGTCCATGAAAACAATATCACATAGATGGGCACCTCTGTGCTCACAATGCTCAGGACATTCCTAAAGAGCATCCAGGTTTCCCAGGGGCTGATGTCGACTGAGCAGTCTCAGCACTGCTGGAGCTTCGGCTTTTGCTGACAGGACCTTCCTGCAGGCTATCTTAGGTCTGCTCCTGGAGATCAGGGTCAGATGCCAACATGGAAAACTTCACAGGGCTGTGAATGTTGTCAAAGCCTTGAGGAAGCAAGGGGCAGAGAACAAGCACTGGATTGGGAATCAGAAAAAGCTGGGTCCTTCTCCCAGTCTGGTATCTCTTAGCCATGTGGCCTCAGGAATTTTACACCTTTTCTGGTGCAAAATAAGGGGGGTCCTCTGTTGAAGAGCGATAGGCTTTACAGTCAGGGCTGTTAGGTTTGAATTTCGTCTCTATCATCCAACAGCCTTGTGACCCTGCACAAGACACATAAGCTTTCCTAACCTTCATCTCCACCTATATAAAGTGAGGCTAATAAGAGTACCTACCTCATGGGGTTATTGCAAAAATTAAATGGGCTCGCAGCACATTTAAACTGCATGGCATAATGCTTAACACATGGTAAGCACTCAATAAATGTTCGCTGTTATTATTTTATGATGATTTTCAAAGGCAGCGGTAGATAGTAAAGGGAATAGACAGAGGAACTAACTACATATTTCAATACCAATACAACTGACAACTGACTACTAAGTTATTTGAAACTTCTCAGTTGGCTGTGGCTGACATCCGTGTACTCCAAAAGGTAATGCTATTAATTGTTGCAGTCAATGATTAGATTTAGAGACGTTTATGATGGTAATCTTCTTCCACCAAAATAAAGTTTCCACTTTAACACCAAAATCACTTCGGCCACTAGAGAAATAAGCAAATGTTCATAAGGAAACCAGGTGTTTAGATCCTGCACACTGCAGATGGAGTCATGACTTTTGTCAATAGACAAAATGTAGAAGATCTGTCTGGTGGTGACAGGGTTTGGTTCCCATGTTATCCAAGTGGCATCGGACCTCCATTAAGACATCTTCTTGAGATGTCTCATTAGGGTGTCTCTTATGAGTGGAATGGGGTCACCCAAAAAGATATGTTGAAGTCCTAATCCATGGTACCTGTGAATTTGACCTTATTTGGAAATAGGGCCTTTGCAGATGTCATCAAATTCAAATGGAATCATGCTGAATTAGGGTGGGTCCTAATCCAATACAACTGGTATCCTTGTAAGAAGAAGAGCAGAAAGAGACACAGGGAGACCACCATGTGATTATGGAGGCCAAGTGGAGTAACATGTCTATGAGCCAAGGATTTCCAGCAAACACCAGAAGCTTAAGAGAAAGACATGGAATGTACTTCCCCTACATTCTTCAGAGAGAGTATGGCCCTGACCACACTCTGATTTCAAACTTCTAGCCTCTGGAACTGTGAGAGAATAAATTTCTCATCTTCAGCCATTCAAGTTTGTGGTACTTTGTTACAGCAGCCCTGGGAAGCTAAGGCAGTCCTCGATGAAGGTAAATTGGGAGCTTGGATAAAACAAAATCAAGGAAAGACAGAAAAAGATCTTTAGGAAAATATATGACTATTCTCATTTGCACATCTATAGAGAATTATGCATATAAGGACTATGCTTCCAACATCTCCCTAACCTCATTCCCATTGCAGGGGTCACCTGGCTGTTCCCTCATATTGGAAAGCTCTTGTCCTAGATCTTACCATGTAACCTCCCTTCCAGCATTCAGCCTCCCATGTAGATTTCACCTCCTTGGAGAGGCCTTTATGGACCGTCTTCTTGATAGAAGCCCCAAACCCTAAACATTTTTTATCACTTTTTCCTGTTGCATTGTTCCAAAACATGATACTGTATGAAATTCTTTGGTTGACTTCCTCCCTGTGTGACTTGCCCACTCCACTGTGGTGGGATGGGAATAATGCTTCGTGTTGTCTTGGTCCCCACTCTGTCTTCAGCACCCACAAGAGGGCCTGACTCATAACAGGCACATGATTCCACATTTTGTCACATCTAAGATGACTTCAATTGTAATATGCACCATGACTGTGTGTGACACTAAGAAAGAAAAGCATGCTGCTAATTAAATTCAGACCTGACAATGACAAAGAGACACAACCCAACCCCAGAGATGTTTAACTGTGAGAAAAAGTATCTTAGATGCAATGAAAAATGGTAAATGTTTCAATAACAACGATCCCACACAGAGTTCTGTTCTTGAAGAAGTCTCTTGGCCCCTGTGAAGACCAGCATGGAAGTTGTAGAGCTGATGCTGAGCATGTTTCTAAGACTGTGAAGTTTCCACATGTGCAGAGTGGAGGGAGAGAGCAGGGGGGTGCCAGAGAGGACCTATAGGTGGGACCAATGTGTCTGTATGAAGGAATATTCTGGCCATTTCCAAAGCTCATGGTGGGGTCACTGAACTTCAGAACCCCAGCATGAGCTAGACCACCAAAAGGTCATCACAACTTGTTTGAATAGCACTTCCCAGCCTAAAATGCACTTTCACAGTGATTCTCACATTTTCTTCCTTCTCACAACAATCCTTTAAGGCAGGCAGGTGAGGGGAACTGAGGTTGAGGGACATTTAATGACTTGCCCCCAAAGTACACAGATAATTAGTGCCATAGCCAGTACCTGAACAAGTTCCTACCTCCATGTCTACACTTCTTACCACACCCCCGATTGACTGTAATGCCTAACCCAAGCTAATTTCAGAGCTTGTATTCAAACAATTGTTAAACAGAATCAAATTGAAAGGACTTCAGTAGGTGAACATTCTGGAAGTTTCCAGAAAAGTATAAACAAGTGCTTGTGTGCCATTAAGAGGATCATCTAACCTATTGGCTCCTGACTCATCCATTAGAGCACCAGACCCCCTCCCAGCCACCTAGTCCCCATTTTGAGTCCAAAGTCATTTTTATGTAAATGAGCCATTGAACCAGTAGGAGAAAAAGTCTGGGCTCCTTTGAGGGGTGTATTTTGGAGCAGTTTGCTGTTTTCTTAAAGCTCGGGGAAGAGTAAGCAGTAATCAATAGTGAAATCTGCCTGAATCTTGGAGGCTCGATGAAGCTGCTTTTGAAGCACATCACAGAGCTTGATTTTCTGTTATTTAGTGCCAAAAGTTATTACCTCAGCAGCAGTACAGTGTCTAATTTATACCAAATTGTTAGCTGAAATCTATTAAAGTTTATTAGCACTGTCTCAGAATACAGTAACATCTCGCTAGTTCTGCTCCTGTTTAAATTGACCAGCTGGTTTAACTCTATTAGCTTTGAGGCTGAGATAAAGAGGAGTCTGCAGGAGCCATCCACAGCACTGGGGGACAATGAATACAGATGAAGCTTGGGGTATATGGGATGTTAGCTGCTACTAAATGGCTGCAAGCTTCACCTCTCTTGATGTAGCCTCGACCCCGTTATTCCCTTACCAACAGGATGGGGAGCTGTCCTCAGAATTCAGAAAGCAGTTTTCAGTGTGGTGGAGCTTCCAGCTGAGAGGGAGGCATCCCTGAAACTGTGAGGCTGATGACCCACAAGAGTGACTTGGTGCAACTTGGATGGCCTGAAAGGAGACACTGATTTTTCAAGACATTTCCCTGAGTTACCAGCAAATCCATAACTTCTAGAGGGCACTTCCAGTTGGATTGAGGGAGGACAAAAGCTAAAACATTACCAATAGAGAGATGTTCTGACCTTAAATCCACCCTACCTATCCCCAGGGTCAGGACCTCAAAGAAATCAGACCACAACATATGGAAGCATTTTAGTAGAGCCTGAATGACTCTCTACAATGGTACACAGTGTTTGGTTGTCTTGGATAGCCCGGAGCAGAGGGGATACTGGCCTAAAAGTCACCCAGATCTGGTTTGAAAACCCACTTCATTGCTTACTGGCTGCACAATCTTGAAAAAGTAGCCTAGCGTTCTTGGTCCCTACCATAAAATGTTTTCTGTGAAAGTCTGAGTGTTGTACATTAAGTGTCCAGCAGAGCCTCAGGCACATAGTAGATATGCAATCAGCATTAGTTTCCTTATCTTTACCTCTGTCTGGCATTTTATAGCCAGTTGGTTAATTATGTTTTAATTTTGCTCTACACTTCATCTAAGCCCCTCATATTTATTGTCTTTTTCAAGTCTGAAAAGAACCTGAGGAAGTACTTGGAGCAGGAATTTACAGCCCTGTTTTACATGTTCCGAAAGCCTTGATTTAGAGAGGTTAAGAAACCCACCCAATGTCACCCCATTGATGTAGAATAAGGTGAGAAATCCCACTTCATCTCACCACGTGGCCATTATGCCACAGAAGTGTAAGAGAGACATACTTCAGAAGAGCAACTAACACACCAAGCCCCAATGTTAGGGCCAGAGTTGCTTTGTCTCAAAGGCAATAGAAACAAAATTCTCATTTACTTAGAAGTACCTAGAACAGTGCTTGGTGCACAGTAGGTGCTCATTACATGTTCACTGAACGAATGAACTGATGAACACAGTTAAGTTCTCTTCATCAGGATCTAAAGAATGAGAGCTGTGAGAATATGTACAAGGAGCTATGTTAGATAAGAGACAAAGTGAGGGGACAGCAGAAAGACTTAGAGTTTCCTAGATACCTGACCATGATCATGCATTGAGTACATGTAAAATATTCTCCATTCTGAATCAAAAGCAGCCAGATTATCAGGAGCAGAGGAGAGAAGTCCCTCCTGGGGCACTGGGCTATTAGTGCCCGAGGGGTAGAGATCTCCAGATAGTCAGCCCTGACTCCCCTGCGCCCCCCTCACCACCTTCTGCCTGGCTGTTGACATCAAAGCTCTACCACTTGACCCTCTTCAAGACCCCTTGAACTTTTTTCAATACACTCTGTGTTCCCGATGCCTAGCACAAGGCCTGACTGCAAAACCTGCTTTTCTGTGTTAAATGAATGAGGTCAAATAAAGCAGATGTTATTAACTCCACCTTATAGCTAAGAAAATGAAACCCGGAAAATAAACTCAATGGAAAGCCTTCATTCCTTCACAAATATTACTTTAATATTTGTAATAATTAAATATCTACTCCATGCCAGCACTCTTTCAGGTGTGGGGGATACCATGATCAACAGGGTAGACAATGTCCCTGCCCTCATGGAGCTGACATTCTAGGGGAGGGGGACAGACCCAAAGAAGAAAGTATACCCAAATCACACAACTAAATTGTAGCACGATGAAGTTCCACAAAAGATGGGGACAGAGAACAATGTTTAGATGGAAATCTAATCAAGGTGGGGTAATCAGAGAAGTCCTGTCTGGAAAGGTGAGATTTAAACTGAGATCTAAAGGATGATTAGAAACCAGAGAGAACAAGAAGAGCTGACTGGTAGAAGTGGCCAGAGGGTTGCAGGTAGAGCAAAAAGACTATTCATAAACCTCATTCAGGGAAGAGCTGGGGCACTTGGAAGAATTAACATGAAACTTTGGGGCTGGGCTGTGGGAAATGAGAGGAAGCAGGTGGGAGATAGAGCTGGAGAGATGGGGGAATCACATACAGCTGGGTAGGTCGTGGATTTTATTGTAAGTAAAATTGGAATCCCAAGGGAAAGGTATTAAACAAGGAAGTGACATGATTACTTTATAATTTAAGAAGATTACCCTCTGCTGCAGGGTGAAAATTGGATGGGGGTGGGGGCCAAGAGTGGAAGCAGGCTGAGGAGTTGGGAGGCCATTCCAGCTGGGGTAAGAGATGACGGTGGCTTGTATTGGACTGGTAGAGACCTTAGAAAAGACTGGACTCAGAGAGCTAGTTAAGGCTGTGACCAGAACTAGAGCCCTGGTTTCCTGATTGTCCACCTGGACATGCTCTGATGGAGCACAGAGCAGAAGGAGATGACTGGCAGGGAAATCAGGAAGTCATTAGGAGAATACATCTAGAACACTGAGCTCAGTCTAGAGTCCACAGCCCCCGAGGCTGCACACATTATTCTCTCCCAAGAAATTTTTATTGTCACTTGAAATTTCAATGGCAACCAAAAAGAAATAAGTAGGAGCATGGTGTGGAGGGCCACCTTCTCATCAAATTCATCCACACTGTCTCAGAAAAGACTTTCTGGCTTTTTTAAATTTGCCATCCTGCAGGCTCCCAATACTACTGCCTTTGTTCTCTGCAAAAAAGGACTAGAGAAGGACCCCATGCATGAATTCACAGGAAGTGATCAGTATATGCCAAGTGATGAGAAATAGAGAAGAGGGATAGGAGCATTGTTGGAACATGATTGCCTAGGTTTCCTACCCCAAGAGGACTTGCACCAAAGCCCAAAGTACATTAGTCATGTTTAAAGAGGGGATTCCATTTCAGGCAAAGAACATGATCCATCATATTTATTTGATATTGTTAATTTGAATTTTATTGAGTCTGCAGTGATGTTTGTATTTAATTTCTAATTTGTTTTGCTTTCATAATTGACTGAAACAATAAGCACAAGGAGTTTATATCTGATTTTATGTTTATATGTGTATATTCACATTTTAATAAAAGCCTTTTATATCCTCATTGGGGTCCATGATGATTATTTTCCTCTCAAAAGGATCTATATATTACTCAAGATTAAGAAATCCTTGTATCAACCAAATGAAATTCAAGCAATGGGCTGTCCTATTCTAGACTACATAATTTATTTTATTTTATTATTTTTTTAGTGATGGCAGGAATTGAGAAGGAGCACCAAGAAGAGGAATCATTTACCCCTCTTGGTATAACTCCCAGAAGGTGCAAAACCTGCTAAAAGTTGCTGAAAAGAATGAGCTTAAATAGTGTTAACTTATTATTGGATTCCTCCATTACATTGGGGTATAGTTTCTAACATTTAAGGTGAAAAAGCAAGTTATTGTCCTCAACATCTCATTGAAAGAAGCTCTGTTAGCTCCACACAAGTTCTCCCTCTAACCCTGGAATGAACGTGGATTCTTGAGTCTGGTTGCTAATGAAGTATTTGGCTTAGAGTCAAGGGCCACGTTCTATGGAAATTGTGTGTTTTTAAACTCCAGCCCTGCACTCGGTAAAAAGGTCAGCTCATGCAGCAACCGAGACCCTCAGATTCCCACTCCCCTTCTCACTCTTGCAGGGCATGGACCTGTGGGGGAGCTCAGCAGCACTCTGAATTTTTTCTTTCCCTTCTCCTTTTCGTTGCTGCCTCTAGAGTTGAATTTTCCTAAGATAAACGGGCCTATCATGTGAATGAGCTACTCACTCAAGCAACAGGACTCTGAGGATATGGTACAGGGGAATGTTAGGTTTTGATAAAGGAGAGGAGAGAGGGGGTCAAAAACACTACATGTTACTTTCTACATGGCACCCAAGGTATTCAAAGTAAGCTTAAGGACCCTGGAGCTCTGGGATGGCTATTTTTTTTATTAGCATATTCATTATTACAAGTCATAGTTATTCTTTATACCCTTTACCCGGCCAATCATTCCCCAGCTTAGTACCCTTAGGGGTGGTCTCACCTTCTAAAAGTTCAACATAATATTATAGTTCTTCCTTTTTCCCTTTCTTTCTCTTTCATTCATTCTTTCCTTTCTTGGCTTCCTTCCTTCTTTCTTTTCCTTCTTTCTTACTATATTTTTCTTTCCTTCTTTCTTAGCACCCAGTTAGGAACACAAACATGTAGTATTTCTCTTTCTATGTCTGGCTTATTTCACTTAACAATTTCTCCAAGCTCATCCATGTTGCTGAAAATGGCAGAATTTCATTCTTTTTTATGGCTGAGTAGTATTCCACTGGTGTGGCTATTTTTAAAAAGGGACAAATATAAGGTTTGTCCAAGACTTGCACTAACGGGAAGTACCATTCATTAGCTGTCTGATTAGCATATAGAAACCCCAACACCTAAAAAAATGGAGTCTGGTCCTCAGAGGACCTGGAGCAGGAAAGTGAGCTTGAAACAGCAGAAAGAGATGAGTGCTACTGTCTCGACAGTGTCTCTTTTTACCTTGCTTCAGAAGGGAGGGGTCTACCCAAAATTTAGAGAGGGTAAAAGCCAGGTGTGTTAGCCCAGGAAGCAGGTTGGCTACTAAAACAGATTTCTTTTGTTTTGCTTCATGCATCCCACTGACCTCTACCGCTCGTCATTTCCAAAGCACACAGAGCACATCCCTGCTCCATTACTTTTTAGGTAAACATTAAACAGCACTGCACATGGAGAGCAGCCAAAGTGTTTGATAATTCATCAGCAGCGGCAAACCTGAGTGTTTCCTTGCGATGCAAATTGCTTTGGCTTTCACGCGGCTCCTGTCGCTTTAAGTGCTAATGGTAAATAGCCTTCCTTGGAGTTACTATCAAGTATTCATTTTAACAACATTAATTTACGATGTGTTATCCCACTTTACATCGTGCTACATGACTTATTCACAGATCCAGCCCTTTGGTGACTGGCGTTGATTCATTCTAATCACTGCAATTGCCTAAGATTTTTAGGCTAATGGGACCTGGACTGGAAAAAGATTGTGTGCCGGATTGTTTGATCATTCATGGCAAAGGCAGTGATGCCTCCCCCAAATCTGTGTCTTTCTGGATGGGTGATGGAGGAGCAGAGGCCACTGAAGAGGGCTGAATCAAATCAGTTTCCTCACCTGAGGGCTTCCTGAGACCAGCACACTGAGGGATCAGCAGTAACAACAACACTAATACTCGCTCATGGTAATTTACACTTTCGAGTCCCTTTCAATCTATTATTCTCACTATAACCCTGTAAGGTAAGTATAGCAGAATGGTTTAAGAGCACGGGATCTGGACTGACTGCTTGGTTTGAAACTCGGATCTACCACTTACTAGCCAAGTGACCTTGGGCAAGGAACTCAACCTTTCTGTGCCTCAATTTTCTCATGTTTAAAATGGGCATAGCAATGATAGTTACTACATAGGGTTGTTGGCAAGTAAATGAGTTGTTACAGTAAAACACTTAGAACAGAAGCTGGCACATGGATTATGGTAGCTCACGAGTGATCCTGTTCTTCTTCCTCCATGCACATGGCAGGGCTGCCTTCCCATGGCTGCTAGAGCTCTCCTGTGACAACGTGACTTGCCTTGGCCAAGGAAAGCAGACGATATGTATCACTGCCGAAGGGGGGCATGTGACCACCCTCCCCCTGCTGCAGGGATTATGGAAGTGCATGGCCTGTGGGAGTTCCAGGTGGCTGAGGTCCTAGAGGAAGGAGACATGGAGCAGAGCTCCCAGCATGATGTAGCATGAGTGAGAAATAACACTCGTTTACTATAAGCTTTTTTTTTAACTGAAGTATAACCCAACTTACACTGACTGATGCAAAAATTTGTCTATCAATGTTAAGTATCCTTATAGTCATTGTTTTCATTTTACAGAAGAAAAATCTAAAGCTCAGATCAATGGTGCCAACATCATGCAGCAATTATGTGGTAAATGCATGAGAGCTCAGGACTTAGAGACGCTAAGGGGAACATAGCAGAAATAGAAATTTCCTGACTGCAAGGAATACTCACTATACAAGTGTGAAGAATAGGCTCCACTACTTCCTAGCTGTGCCTCAATTGCCTCATCAGAGAAATAGGAATAATAAAATAGCATTCAGTACAGGAGATTAAGGGAGGATGAAATTAAATGATACAAAGTGCTCATAGGATTACATGGAACGTACTAAATATTCAATAATGTTAGCTATTATTACCACTATTTTTAGTATTACTAAGCATCAGCTGCTATTGTAATCTTAATATCACCTGGTCTCATTGGTCCACGGATACGGGCAATTATATTTCTGTAAATATGGAAGTAATAAAGCCAAACCTGAGGTTCCTAATTGCCCTCATGCTTGCTGCTTCCTCATCCTGGAATTTAATCCCCTTCTCTGCTTTCATCTAGTCAATTTCTCCTACTATTAAACATCTGCTTTACCACGAAGACTTTCCTATTCACCTCCACCCAAGACTGTGGTGTGCTCCTGTAGAACATGATATACTTTCATAAGATGCATCCTGCTTTTTTTTTTTTTTTTTTAAACCATTGTTCAAGGTCTCTCTTCCCTGCTGGACTGGAAGCTCCATGAGGGAATGTATGTGTCATGTTCACAATCTTATGAGCTCAATGTTTATTCATGAGAAGAAATAAACAAGCAATAGACAAATAGACAGGTGATACAAGCAGCCATTCACAGAAGAAACATATTTAGCAACAAACATGTGAAACAGGGCTTAGTTTCACTAAATATTAAAGAAATGCTCAAAAACAATGTGATATTATTTTTACTCTGCAGATGAGCCTTCATGACTGAGGAGCTGCCTACCAGCCTTTAACATCTACCCACACTATTACATGAGAGAGAAATGAACACTACTACTTGGAGATCTTTTTGTAGGAAAAGCAGGACTTTTTTGTTTTTTTGTTTCAAAATCATCTCATCTGAGAGACGAAAAAGAGCTGAGCACATAAAGAGTGTATGGGAAAGGTGTTCCAGGCAGTGGGAACCTCATGTACAAAGACCTGACAGAAAGAGTGGCTTAAAGGTAAACAGCAAGAAAAAAGCAGTGTGGAGGGAAGCAGGCAGGAGATGGCAGACTGTGAGTGGCTTTGCAACTAACTAGGTGTTCATTTAACTGTTAAGGTCCTCAGTTTTCCTATCTGTTAAGTGGGAATAGCAGGTACCATTCTACTCACAGGATTGATGTAAGGATCAATTAATAGGTTGACAGAGAAAAACAGCTCGAGGCATTGGTGAAGAGCCAGGGCATTCCAACCAGGTTCAACCAAATTCAAATCCTGTCTCTGCCACTGACTAGTGTAACTGGTGATTAGTTACAAACACCTCTGCGTGCCTCAGTTTCCCACCTGTAAAATGGAGGTAGTAATAGTATTTATGTTACAGGATTGCTGAGAGAATTAAGTGGGTTAATATTTGCAAAACACTTAGAAATGTGCCTGCCACATACTAAGTGCTATATACGTGTTTGCTAAATAAACAAGAGAAGTGTTGATGACTTCGAAGAATTAAATTAAGTACATATAACGGGCTCCCACCTTAGACTGAAACTCTTCAGGATCAGTGACTTTGTCCAGCCTCTCTTGGCTACTACCTAGCACTTAAGGAAGAACCTCCTTTTAAAATAGTCTCATTAAAAGTGACTTTTCAAGCAGGAAATTAAGCAAAGTGCTTAAGGCACAATGACTTCTCTGCACCCCTATTCCTTTTCCACCTGCAGCATTTGAGATAATCACAGTCCCTATTTTGGAAGGCTGTTGTAAGAATGAGGTGCTATATACATAAATTGGTTGGCAAACTTTTTCTGTAAAGGGCCAAACAGTAAATAAAACATTTTAGGCTTCATGGAAATAATATGATTTCTGCTACAACCACTTAACTCTGCTGCTATAGTCCATAAGCAGCCATAGATAATATGCAGACAGGACTGTGTTCCAATGAACAAATGAATGAATGAATGAATGACCATAGCTGTATCCCAATAAAACTTTACTTATGAACATTGTATTTGATTTCTTATAATTTTCATGAGTTATGAAATATTCTTCTTTTGACTTTTTTAACCATTTCAAAAATGTCAAAACCATTCTTAGCTTGCAGTCTGTACAAAAGGAAGAGGTAGATTGGGCTTAGTCCCTAGGCCATAGTTTGCTGACCCTTGTCCAAAATATTTGGCATAATGCCTGGCACATAGTAAGTACTCAGTAGCTATTGTCAGCTCGTTTGTTATTAATATTAGCAATAGAGCATCAGCCAGTGGCTTCTTTGTCCTTCAACCTACAATTTCGCAGGCACCTGAAAACATGTGCTGGGCTGGGACTTTACTTTTTCTTCATGTCTTTGAAGCAGCTGGACATGAACTAGGTAGGGGCTGGGGGTTGGGCCGGGGATTGGGGAAGGAGAGTTGCATAAAGTCAATGCCTTGGTTCAACAGCTTCCTAAACATCCTGACTGCTTGGACCAAAAACTGCCAGCTTAAAAGGGGCTTTATAATGGAGAGCCTATAAAGCAATTCAGAATCTGATTTTGCTGCAAAAGCATGATTTTAACAGATCTGAAGCTGTTTCCAACCTTTTAACACTGTCTCCTGTGAGTCAAGAGATTTTGATCTTGTAACTAAATTGACTCTGCTGCAGGTTTGCCGTCCTCCTGGGTAAATTCTCTGACGAGCACGGCTTCAGACCCACCCCCCTCTCAAAAATAAAGAACAAAACAAAAACAAAACCCCCAGCTCTCTTCTGTATCTAGTTATTCCCTGTCTCATTTTCTCCAAATTGAAATCTAGTTTTTAAAGTATCATAATGAATGTCGGAATCAACTCCCTTTGGCCCTAAACCTAGCATTCTTTTTTTGGCAGGAGACATTTCTGTTTAATCCTAATGCTAATATTTAGAAAAGTGGCAGCAGATTTGAAAGAGTTAGTCACATCATGCCAGAGATCTAATGTGTTCCCAGGCCAATCAATCAGTACATGGCAATCAGGCTCCCTGGCTTTCTTTTTCTTTCTTCTTTCTTTCTTTTCTTTCTTTCTTTCTTTCTTTCTTTCTTTCTTTCTTTCTTTCTTTCTTTCTTTCTTTCTTTCTTTCTTTCTTTCTTTCTTTCTTCTTTCTTTTTCTTTCTTCTTTCAACAGACTGTTACAGAATCCAATAAGACATGGTTTAAAAATAAAGAGCTCAAAGAGTAGCTTGGCTGGGGCCGAAAGCAGCAACTCTGGAAGTGCAAGCTTTTCTGGATGGAGCAACATTGTCCAAATTCTGCAGAGGAGGGAAGAGGCTGCCTCCACTGTGTTCTGGTGCCAGAATCCCTCCGGGCATGTGCCTGCCCACAAAAGCTGTGCTCATGCTTGATGAACACAGCCCTGGGGGCTGGTTTTATGGAGCTGAAAATGCATCTCATCTCCTAGACTTGAGAACAGAATATGACCAGGAATTAACATGCTCTTGAAGAACAGCGGGGAGAGAGAGGGAGGAAGAGGGAAGGAGGAAAAGAGAGAGGAAGTGGAGGTGAGGTAGAGAAATACAGAGAGAAAAGAGATGAAAGAAGAGAAGAAACAAGGAGCATGAGCATGAAGGCCTGGGGAGAAAGCAAGAGAAGGTGGGTAAGAAGTGTGGTGGGGGTGCTCCAAGCCTTTGATCCTTGTACCTTTTAGGACATGACACACTTGGAAAACAACCTTTGATAAAATCTGGAAAGGAGACCTGTCACCAGCCGATGTAGCAAAATGGAAAGATTTTCTTAAAAACCCAATAGAAGTGTGTGCGTGTGTGCGTGTGTGCGTGTGTGTGTGTGAGAGAGAGAGAGAGAAAGAGAGAAAAAATTACTTTCCTAATTTCTATTTTCTTTTTCTGAATAAGAGCTTATTCCCTTTGGAGTTCTGCTTGAAACACTCAGAGTTCTAGAACCTTACAAATGCTCCTCTATAGCTCTGAGATGAGCACTTTTCTGGGATGTATTGGACAAAGACTTGGCTGGCAAGCAGAAAAAGATGGAAGAGCTCTGGAAAGATATTTCATCCCAACAGTCTCATGGCTACTGAGGGGAATCCCTAGGTGCAAAATCAAAACTCAGATTGTATTTTCACTTTTTACTCATCTACAAAAAGGGGAATGGAATCAAAGCTACAAAAAAGTGGCAAGAGATGAAACTCTGAATCTATTCCCCAGAACCTTCTGGTAACCAGCACTTTGGCCCATCTACTGAACAATGGCTTATCTTTATTCTTAATAAAGATCCCCAAGGTGCACAAGGTTTTTTGGTCATTGAAATAGAGTGTCTTCCAAGTTATCAAACAGAAGAGAAATTCTGTTCAGAATATTTTTGTGTGATAATAGCCATTTGTTGAGGCTTACTATGTTACGTGCACTACCTCTTTAAATCACCACATCATAATGCTTACAGGCAAGTCTTATGTTATGACCATTTTATAGGTGTGAAAACTATGATTAGAGAGTAGGATAACTTGCCCAGGGTTACAGCTAAGAATTGAAAGAACTGAGATTTGAAACCTAGCGGGTCCATCTGACAGCAGAGTTCTTGTGCTTCATCTCCAAGCTATACCACCATCTTGTGCAAAGATTTGTGTTTGCAGGGAAATAAATATGAAGATAAGCAAAACAGAGCTACCCTAAGGGAGCTTAGCGTTGTGTCTAGTACGTGTAAGCAACTCAAGAATGAATAAAGGAGTTCCAGTCAAGATGGCAGAATAGATGGTTCCCAGCATCACTCTCTGCCACAAATCAACCAATTTACGACTATAAAAATGTAACATCAGCCAAGCTGGGGCCGCTGAAGCTCAGGGGAAAAGGAGGAGAGACCTATGGAGTTCATGAAGGCAGGAGAAACCACGATAAGTGAAAGAAAAAGCTGCTCTGAGTGTTTTGGGCCATGACTGCTTTAATGCTGGAGCTGATGAGAGCATGGAGCAGCTGCAGCTGTGCCCTTCAGATGGAGTTACTTGGAGGCAGCAGGGGAGAAGAGGGCCTTGGCGGCCCCCAGGACAGCAAGACCACTAACAGTGCTCCTGTGGACTCATGCAGGAGCAAGGAGCCAGAACAACTGAAAAAAGGGAGCCGTTCAGAGGCCAATGAGTCATCGCAAGGGACCGGTACAGGGCCTGTCCCATGGGAAGTGTTTGGAGCATGGGCGGTGGGGGAGACAGGACCACTGGGAGAACACTGGGACACAGCAAGGACAGCTAACCCACCCCCCAATCAGAGCAGGACCACTCAGAGGAGACAAGTAGGGCACACCGCCAGTGCCAAGGAGCATGCCAAAAACATCACCTCCATGTGGGTGGCCCACCATAGCCACTACAGTAACCGTGGCTGCCACAAAAGTGGCTAGTCACCACAACCACCACGCAGATGGTCCACTAGCCACTGGAGTGCATTGACACAAGGAGAGTCACCAGCAGAGACAAAGAAAAGAAGAGGATGTCTCTCTCCACAAAGCCCATTTCAGAGAGACAGGAGCATCTGCTCTATGATAATATTGGGGGACCTGATCACCCCTCTCAGCATTGGACAGATCACATAGGCAACAAATCAACAGAGTAATCATTATTCTTTCAAAAGGAGAGAAGAAACCTAGGGTAATTAGAGCGGGGAGGGGGGAGCAGAGGAGGATGGGGAGAGATTGGAAAAGGAGCATAAAGAATAATTACGATTTGTAACAATATATATGCTAGTAATATTGATTTGATCAACATATCTCAATGTTGAACCCCAAAAATATGTATAATCAATTTTCATTCAATAAATAAAATAAATTTAAAAAATAAATAAGTAATTTTTTTATTTAAAAAAAAAGAATGAATAAAAAAGGAGAAATTGAAGGCTATGCTGTGCTTGAAGATATCCAGCCTCAGAGTGCCACTTTGTGTTGGGTTAGGCCACTTTGTGTTGGTTTAGGCCACTTTGTCACCCTATTTTAGTAGAGAGAAACAGTGTCTCAGGGAGAGCTTCCTGAGTGGAGTGGGGGTGGGGGATATATATGAGTCAGGTTTCCCACAGGTGAGTAGGAGTTCGTGGTATGGACAGGTGATAGGAAGGAGATTCCAGAAAGAAGGAACAGGACGTTCAGAGGCAGAGTCACAAACGCTGTGCAGTTTCAGGAATGAGAAGCAGTTGTAAATGCCTGGAACATAAATTGTAAGATAAGGGGTAGTGACAGTTGAGACTGAAGAAGTAGGTAGGAGTCAGAATTTAAAGGGCCTCGTGTTTAATGTCAAAGAGTTTGGGCTTACTAAGGCCTTCATGAACCTGATTCTTTTGGAAGTATCATATACATATCCATAAGGCAGGATGGTAAGACTGGTAGAAAATGAAGTTACTGAGACCAAGCAAAATCAACTTGAGGGCACAGTAGGAACAGTCAGAAACACAACCTTGATATGGTGAAAGCTTGAGGTCATGAAGATTAGGTTCATATCACTGTTTTCTTAAAGAATGGTGTCTAAAATCAGTAATGCTCTTTTCGTTCCTTGTTTATTTCTTCCTTTAACTGAGCTTTCCATAAACTGGCCATTTGTGATTCACTTGCGGAATGGGAGCTTGGGAAGGGGATAGTATAATCTTTGGAGAGGTAGGTGTAGTGGATTGAGTTATGTCCCCCCAAAACTCAGTGAGGCTTGAATTGTCTCCCAAGTTTTATGTATTAGAAACTTAGCCCCCACTGTGACTGTTAAGAGGGTGGGGAATCCTATTACAGTAATTGAAAGGTGGAGCCTTGAAGAGGTGATTGGACTGCAGGACTGTGCTGCAGTGAATGGATTAAAAATGGTGGTCAGGGGCGTGGTTCGGGGGGCTTTAAAAGAAGAGAAAAGTCTGTCTCTCTTTCTGCTCTCTGCTTCCACCGTCTTGCAATGTGAGATCCCTGGGTCACTGTTGCCACCACCAGATGGACTTTGGCCTTAGTCTCAGAAACTGTAGGCAATAAATGTCATTTTCTTTATAGATTACCTAGTTCCATGTATTTTGTTATAAGCAACACAAAACAGACTAATACAATAGGGTAGGCAGGGATCTGCTCAGCCTCCAAGAAATTCTTCTCCATTTTAAGAACTTCCTTTCTACCAACAAGGATGGGACCTCGACTGTCGTGTTTCTAACTCTTTGACCCATCAGCCTGCAGACAAAATTGATTGGACCAAAAACACACATATAATTTAAGTTAGTTTAAACAGATTCTCCTTACTGGGAATGTAAAATAGGAATTCAGAGATAACCAGTTAGTCTCTGTGAATGGTAGAATGAGGACGACACGTTAAAAACTTGGACAGGGTGGATCAGCCATCTTTTTTTATATGGAATAAGAAGCAGAAAGAACTGGTATATAAAGAGAAGAATGAAAGAGATGCTCAGAGAAAAACAGAAATGAGAGAAGCTACTGCCTGGATTCCTAGCAGCTTTCCCAGTTTCTGAGAGAAATTCCTTTTTGAGACTCACCTGTGTTCCTTGGGCTCCATGAGACATTCATATTTTTTAGTAAATCCATATTTTTTGCTTGAGTTCTCTTGAGTTGGCTTCTGTTACTTGAAACTCAGATAGCATTGATAGTTCCTAAATCAGAGTTGCCACCTGATAGTGGCCACTGGGAATCATAAAGATCAAGAAGATACACAGGAGGCAATGGGAAATATCTCAAGTGCTGAATCAAGTCCCTTTATCTAAATAGGCTGAACACAGTCAATTTCTGGAAACTTTTCTCCAACATGGCTTGCCAAATACTCCTCAAATGCTCTTTGGTCAGTCCAGTGATAAAGCCATGGCTAAAGCGTAGTGGCTGAAGATATTGGTTTGATCCCCATGGATAACCCTCACTAGATTGCCTTCCTCCTCCAAGGAGCTTTCCTTAATCTCTCAGCCCACATACACTTCTTCCTCCCTGCTCTTTCTATGACCTTTACCTGTACGTACATTGCAGCACTTTACAACAGTCAGTCTAGAGCCATCACTGGATCTGTACAGCTGTCTCTCCCAGCAGATGGGGAGTCATCTGACAAGAGGACCGTGTCTTACTTGTTTCTATTTCTCCCACAGTTTTCATTACAAAACCTTGAACCTCCAAGCCTTTCCATGAATGCCTTAAAAATGTTTTTAAAGGGAAATTCTCACCAATAAATAAAGTTCATGTTGAGATATTTTCTCAACCCTCTTTCGACACCATTGTAAGGGAAAAAAATATAAATTCTATGGATGGGGCCTCAGTTTAGAGCCTGCAGCTCCCCCCACATCCGTTTGATGTTTAGATATGTGTCAGCTCATTGGCACAGAGAAAAGAGACAGCTGTTTCCACCAGGGTGCAGAGCCCAAGGCGGGGGTCTCAGGGACTGGCAGTCTTGATGTTCTCTCTCCTCTCTGAACCGGTCCACACTTTGTTCCTTTTCCATCACAATGAGATGAAGATTCTAGAACTCCCAGGAGAGACTAACTGAAAGGATTCACCTGCCCTTTACTCCCAATCTTAGCAGCCAAACCATATTCAGATATAACACACATTTCCGCCTTCACCTGAAGGTGGAATCTTTCACGTATCTAACTGGCTCTGAGCCTTAGAGTCAGTACTAAAACCCTTTAACCAAATTTCTCTCGCAGGTCACCAGTGCAACAAAAGAAAAAAGGACACTCTTCTTTGTCCACAGTGAAATCCGCTGTCTTCTTCAGAATACAAGGAAAAGACCATTTGTGGAGAAATACAAAAATCAAGGAGCAAGCCAACCAAATTCTTAATCAAATGGGGTCCGCAATGGTTTGAATGTGTCCCCCAAAGTTCGTGTGTTGGAAACTTGATTCCCAATGCTGAGGTGTTGGGAGGTGGGACCTTTAAGAGGTGATTAGGTCATGAGAGCTCTGCCCTCATAAATGGATTAATGGTGTCAGCATGGGAGTGGGTTCATTATCACGAGAGTCAGTTCCTTATAAAAGATGAGTTGTGCCTCCTCCTCTCTCTCTTGCCCATGTAATGCCTTCTCCATGTTGTGATGCAGAAAGAAGACCCTGATAAGATGCTGGTCACCTTGATCTTGGCTTTTCCAGCCTTCAAAACTGTGAGCCAGTAAATTTCTGTTCTTTATAAGTTACCCAGTCTTAGGTATTTTGCAGCACAAAATGGACAACAAAGACATGCTCTCACCAAGATTTTATATGTTTCTCACTTTTGTTTAGTACAAATATGTAACTACCTTATAGGAAATAACCTGCCGACTTCTGGCTTACCAAATACTTGTCTTAATTTATTAGTTTTGTCTTTTTGAAAGAAGCAAAAAATCATATCATGGTTTGTGCTAAATTTTCAAGCCCCACCTAGAATCTTTCCAGAAAATCCTCTATAACAAGTCTTTCAACCAAGGCTCTCAGAAAATTGTAAGAGAAAACCTAAACTCAGCTCCCTGAATCCTTGTGAAAAGAATAGACAGAGCTCTCAAATCTTTTTCATCCTGATTAGGGCTTACTCTGTGCTTTATAGTAGACCTTTCAGAAGCTAGAACCTGTGAGGGACACCCTGGGGCAAAAAGAACAGATGAACATTCTATTCAACAAATGTTTGTTGGTTTCCTACTGTGCGTTCAACTTTTTTCTAACCACTGTGGGGAAATGGAAACAAAGATAAGAGAAGAGGCTCAATATTTATTTTTGATTTTATTTTATTTTATTTTATTGTCAGCTGGCTGGTACGGGGATCCAAACTCTTGACCTTGGTGTTATAACACTGTGCTCTAACCAACTGAGCTAAATGACCAGCCCTTGATATTTTTGATTCTCTATGTATACTCAAGGATTCTCAGTTTATGAAGTGCTTTCACTGAATTTACTTAATAAAAAGTATTTTATAAGACAAGCAATGTGAATAACACCTCCATTCGACGGCTAAGGAAATTGAGACTTAACCTGGTTAGGGTACTTACCCAAGGTTCACACGATGAGTTAATGATGTGGGGGAGGGGGCTAGAATCCTGCTTTGCTTACTCCTGGTGCACTGGTCTTTCCATATCACTATGCTTCCATCAAACATACAGGGGAAGACATGCTAGAAGAGCAGGCAAGGTCATGTGTGATTGAGGGCCAAACTGCGTGGTCCCATAGACTACATGAGATGACAAAGAAGGGAGGAATTAGTGTGAGCCAAGAGGGTCATGGAAGGCTTCACAGAGGACATGTGTCTTGTGTTAGACCATGAAGAATAAAGACAACTTTCCCATAAAAGGCACGGAAGCAGTGAGGAGAAGAAAGTTTCTCAGGGAGGCTGGTAGTTTCCAAGAGTGTGAGACTCAGAGAAACAAAAATGGGCAATGCTGGCGTTCGTGAAAAAGAGACCCTCAGAAAGCAGAGCTTGGCAAGTCTTCCAGTTCTCCATCCTCCAAGACACAGAGATGCACACCTGCCACCAGCTCGCCCTTGAGTTTAACGCAACTCTTGCTGGGTGGTGGTGCCAAGAGGATGGGAACTGGTGGCTGAGAAATGAGTCAATCTTTGGCACTAGAGAGAATTTTGCGGTGGTTCTTTTTCTCCTCTCTCGAGCTTCCATATGACTTCTTTCTTGCAATTTAGCTCTCCCAGCAACAACACCAAAGTCACTGTGCCAAGGTGAACTTTGAGGAAAGCATGGGCCTCTCACTGGATTGGTGGAGGAATCACTGTGCAGGTCCCTTTCTCTGCTCTGTGTCTTCTGGAATTGAGACAAGGGGGCAGTTGAATTGACCTTGAGGTAGAAGGGTTTGGACCACCTATTCCTGAGCTGCCCAACTAGAAGAGCCCATTGCTGTCATCAGAATAGCAAAGAAAAGTCAAGGTCAGCCAAGCAGGCATGCCTTTCCCCACCTCCCCCACCTGACCCACTTCTCCACAATCCACCTGCTTCAGCTACCTCGGGCCCAATCCCAGCTGCCAGATTCCAACTGAGGCAGTTCCTCAAATTGCCAGGAGATCACTCTCCAAACTGTCACCCCCTGATCAGAAAAAAAGGAGTTATGTAAGTAACTGACAGCACCTGAGCGATCTCTCATTTGAATTAAATCAAGATCTTTAAATATTTATACAGTTCTGGTATCTAAAATAGCCAGCCTTTGCCTTGCACGTGGGCTGTTAAAATATGGGCCTAGTGCATTCTAAAATGAATACTCATCTGAACAGTCATATATTTTGTTTGTGGATGAGTGTGTGAGTGTGTGTGTGTGTGAGTGTGTGTGTTTGTGTGTGTGTGTGTGTGTGTGTTGAAAAACCTATTGCATTATGTTAAATATCCCTAGGGCTCAGCATTGAACATGACTGGAATGACTATAGGATGAGAATAACTTTTTTCTATCTCATTAGATGGTCTGAGTTTTGAAATCTGCTCTAAAAGTGTGGTAAAGTGTGCAGTGTTGTAGATTAATGCACTGAATACATTTCTACAGTTCTTGATGTGTTTCATAAAAGGTCCATTTCAAAAGTGTGCTGTATTATAGGTGAACACTCGCAGTAAATAATCTTGTTACAGAAACCTAAGCAATTTTTACAAGGCGTATTTCTGGCTGACTGAACAATTTATTCTCCAGATGTCACATTGTATTTTTCCAATATAAAATGAAACAGCTTTTTTTTTTTTCTTTTAAGGCCGACTGTGCCGCTTTGTCTGAATCTGGAACAAAGGATCTCTCCTTAAGGAGGCTGATGTGATGTTGAAGCCCATCACTTTAAAATTAACACCACACCTGGGATGAGCGGCAGCGCCATCGCCGGCTTTCCTGTTCAGGAATGACACTTGACAATCAGGCAGGACGTTCCCTGGGGTCGTCCAGTTCTGAGAAAACTCGCTGGCTTCTTGAAAAGCCAAAGACAGCAAGAGAAAAGGGGTGAGGAGCGTGACCAGGGGAGAGGAGGAAGCAAAAGGAAGGGGGAAGAGAGGAGAAAGGAAAGAGGAGGGTGGAGGAAGGAGAAATAGGAAGCAAAGGTGAAATAATGAGAAGAGGTGGACGCGCAGGTAGAGGTAGAGAAGCAAGTGGGAAGAGAGAAGGAAATAAAACTAAGGAAGAAGACAATCAGTGGAAAGGAGATGGCTAGAAGAGATGGGAAATACTGGAGAAATATGCAAAATTCTGCTGCCACCAGAGGCAACACTTGCCAAGGTTCTGGCAAGACATAAAGCCCACAAAATACCCTATGAAAAAAAGGAGGTGGAGGTCTGTGTTCGAACAATTTTAGAAAACAGTGAATTTTATGTACACCCTCTTCCCCTGGAGTCTCGCAATGCACCTGAACATATTAAAGGCTCTGAGAAGTCTTTGTGGGGGGGGGGGGAACCTGTTTAACTTCATTTAACTCAGTTTTTCCAAGCTGATTTTACCCCCAGACCTCTTTTTCTCCCACAAAGCATCTGTGATCGTGTTGTGGTTTAGACATATTGTCCTGAAGGTTTCGGACAAGCCCATCGTGTTATTTCTAGAAAGTGTGGACCATTTGCACCCTCCACATCAACCCTCTCCATAGAGCTCTACGCTGCATGACACTTACCCAGGGCAAGTGCCTGGAGAGTTATTTCCTAACATGGCATCTAATGCTGACAAGGTATATTAGTCAGCTTTGGCTGGGTGAGGCTAGAGCAACAACCAATCCCCAACATTTTGGTGTTCAGAAACATTTATGAAGTTTTATTTCTCACTCACTTTATATGTGGCTGCCACAAAGCTGAGGTTCTATACTTGTATTCTACAACCCAAGATGCAGATCTCACGGCACAAGGAAAAGAGTAGCATGAGTGAACCATGCAATGTCTTTTAAAGCTCCTGCTCACATGTATGTATATCATCCCAGTGGCCAAAGCAAGTCATATGACCAAGTCTGATGTCAAGGGGTCAGGGAAGTACACTTCTCCCTCGGGGAGGTACTGCAAGTCATATGGCAGTGACTGGGAAAAGTGTAAACCTCTTACAGGGACGAGAGTGAATGAATGAGAACAATCACACAGCTACTGCGTAGAAGTCAGGGGAAAAGCTGTGGTCTATTGCTATGTCTGTTGGGGGCTCCTTATCTTAGATTCACCCACCTTATGATCCCAGAACATGAAATAAAGTAGACAAAGGCTGGAAACGGAGCTGGTGTCATGGTAGATGTTAGCATATTAATGAACACAGGTGGGACCCACTTTAAGAAAATTCAATACATGAAAAGGAGAGTGTATAGTAGGGTTTAAGTGTTCACAGAAGACAAAGAAATCTTTGCTTAGCAAAAGATTTCCCAGCAAGGGTTCATTGAACAAAGTTGTACTTAATTCAATGTATTAGAATGAACCATATAAAATTGCCTTTTTTGAGGTTAAATTGCCTACCAGCAATTTCATACAGCTCGACCTAATACAAAAATTCAATTTATATGCATGTCATCAGAAATTATCATCAAGGATGGCCAGAAGGTTTCATCTTGGGTGCCTACCATGACTAACTGGCAGTGTTGAGAAGGATTCTGAAGTGGTGGTTACTGTCAGCAGGAAAGAGCGCCATGACTGACCATGATCAACAAGTGCTGTCTGCCATGGGATCAGGAATTTGTGCCATGTATTTGCCATCTCTGGTCTTCAGCAGTGAGGTAGAGGGTAATCCCCTTTTTCAAACCATCAACATACCAGCTACAGCCCCTAAAACTAGGGTAGGTGCCATCCACATGCCAAAACTAAGCTTTCTGCTAGAGTGCAAACAGAATCTTGTTGAAGGAGGCATCATGAACCACCCAAAATTTCCCCTCTTAGAAAGAAACTTTATTTTTGAGAATTAGAGAAAACACTAAAAAAAGAAAAGAAAAGAAAATCACACTATAGAGTGGGCAAGCCCTGAGGGGGAAAAAGGTACCCCGGTGACAGCCATCTCCCTGGAGTTTCCCACTTGAGCTGTCTTCCACAGTAACAGGTTTGATCCTGAAAGCAGAGCAGGATCTTTGCACTGGCTGTTCCCCCTACCTAGAATATTCTTCCACACCTCACTCCCATAGCCACATCTCTGGCTCCCTTGCTTTCTTCAGGTATCTGCTCGGATGTGGCCTTTGCGGAGAGGCCTGACCACTCCATATGAAATAGCTACCCCTGTCACTCCCAGTTCCCCTTTTACTCTGCTACACTGTCCTTCAGAGCACTTGTGACCATCCGACATGATGAATGATGTGAGCATATAATAGACACTCAGTAAATGAGCCGTAAGTGAGCGAATGAATGAATGAATGAATGAATGAAATCAGACTGGTAACATTGTAGCCCAGCAGAACACAGAGATACCTTGGAGAAGCAGCATTTGTCATATAGATTTATTGCTAAAAATGGGAAAAAAATGTTAAAAGAATTCTTAGTGATTTCATATTACATCGTATCTGTGAAATTAGACTAAATAGTCATAAAGTAGTAATCTAAAATCAGAAGCAATTTCAGGGGAGTGAATAATACAATAAATACTGAAGAAAATACGAAACAAGTGGAGTAGAAGACAAACTTGATAAATACAGCCTCATCTTAAAAGAGAATAGAGAATCTAAAAATGAAAAGAAGAGAGAAGAAAGATGGGAAGGCATCCTCAGGAAGATCCAGTTTACATGTAAAAGGAATACCAAAAAGGAAAGAATAGAAGGAGCAGAAGCAAAAAATCAAAGAAAGTGGCAGTAGAAAATTTGCTTGAGCTAAAGGAAAGTACGAGTCTGCAAACTGAAAAGGTTTTCTCAACACCAGGCAAATTAGCAAAAATGACTCTAAAACTAACTTGATTTGAGGGCTTACTGTGTGTCAATCACTGTGTTCAGTGTTCACAATACATCCTCTCATGTAATCCACACAACCACAGGCAGGGTAGTACTAGCATTACACCCATTTCACAGGTGAGGAACTGGAGGCCTAGAGAGATCAAGTGGGCAGCCCAAGGTTACACCAAGAGCAGTGAGCCAGGACTCAAGGCTTTCTGGTTCCCAGGCCTTGCTGTGGCCGTCCTGCCACTCTGCCTTTTGGTGAATGTGAAGGATTCAGTACAGACTGCCAGGTAGCACAACCCAGACCAGCTGCTTAATGGTGCCTACAATATTAGCAAGCAGGAAGATACACACCCCCCCTCCCCAAGAGCACTGCAGCTGTGAGTTGATTTTCCAAAGGTGGGTATGTTGTATGTTTTTAACTGAGCTATTCTCTCTCTCTCTCTCTCTCTCTCTCTCTCTCTCTCTCTCTCTCTCTCTCTCTCTCATGCTTACTGCCAGCATTGATGGGCAAGGTCAGAAGGGCAGTATTTGACCCTAGAGCAAAGCACAGTGCTGTAGTTAAGCTTGGCTTCTGGAGCCAGACAACTTAAGTTTAAATCCTAGTTCTGTTACCCACTGCGGTGTGACTTTTTGCAAGTTACTAACTTCTCTCTGCCACAGTTTCCATATCAGAAGAAAAAAATAATCGCCAACTCAAAGTGTTCTTGTAAGAATTAAACGCACTGAGACACATAAAATCCTCAGATCAATACCTGGCCCATAGGAAGTGCCCCATAAATGTGAGATTTCATTAGCTCTCTGGCCCTAATTAAGCTCTGGCCTCAGTGTCTTACACTCATCCCCAGGCCTCTGCCACAGGTGCTGCAGGCATGCAGATTCTGCTCCATGGAAGAGGATCTGTCCCTTGTTTCACTGGTCTCTAGCCAACCCCACTTGACACCCCTCCATATTGGGCACAGCAAGGCCCATGCAGCCTGGCTCTCTCAACTTGGGCCTTCTGCACGGCCTCTCCCCCTTCACACCATTTAGTCAATGCCATTAATCAAAATCCTATAGCAGAAAACGCATGCATAAGTCCGACACATTTATTGCTATGGCAACAATTCAGGCACTTGTCCCAGTGTCAAGCTATATCAGTGGAGATAAATTCTATTGTTTTCACAGTGACAGTTTTCTCTGTGTTGGACTTAATCCATGGAAAAATATAGCCATTCTCCTTATTTAAGAGAGTGAGAGAGAGCTCGAAAGAAAGAAAAAGTGACCTCTGGGTTTCTTACCCCATGCATTCAAAACTGAAACCAAATTTTTTCCTTTCTTTAACATGAAGGAACACATTCAACAATTTGCAACAGCCTCATACTGATCAATTGATCAACAATATCCCTATCACCAAGATTCTCTCTTCTTTGGAATCTGGAGTTCTGGGAGGGCCCAAGTACAACAAGAAAATTTGCAAAATCCTGCTATAATGGCTTTCACTGTCTTAGCCTGTACCAGGGCCCGGCTCTTCCAACACATTGGGTGAATTCAGCCTGATGCCTCCGCAAACAGTGTTGGTACATAGAAACGGTCTTGCTTATAATGAACATTTTTTCCCCCTGATGAATAGCATCTCTCACCCAGAGAGACGGCCTCTTCTGTTTCATGGAGATGAGTGAAAGGTCCTCCCCCACCTTCCCCAAGAGTCTTTGCCTGGAGCCTCAGGGTACAATGGCATTAAACCCCAGCTTCTGCAGAATGTACATTTGAAGGTAGCACACACTCACCACACCCACACTTTGGGAGGAAGTTGATTTGCCTTTTATAAGCCCCTTCCTCCCTTTCTTTGCTGAATCTCTTTTCCATCCTTTCTGCTGGAATCAATGCCAAGGGCAAAATTCAGTCTGAGTCTAGAAACCTTTTTAAGCATTGATATGTGCCCAACAATCTGTTAGGTGCTGAGGAGAATGCATGAAAAATAAGAAACATTGTCCCCAGGTTCCTAACGTCTAGTGGGAAAAACCCTAACATTCACTCATTCATTCGTTCATTCATTCACTTATTCTCTGCTACCATCTGTTAAAGTGCCCACTGTGTGCCAGGAGCTTTACACACAACATCTATATGTTCTCTCTTGCTGCTGTAACAAATTACCATGCACTCAGTACCTTAAAAGCAAAACAAGTTTATTCCCTTACAGTTCTGAAGACCAGAAATTTAAAATGAGTCTCACCAGGCTAAAAGCAAGGTGTCATCAGAGCTGCATTCTTTCTGGGAACTTTAAGGGAGAATCATTTCCTTTCTTTTTCCAGTTTCCAGGTCACCCCATTGCTTGGCTCGTGGCCCCATTCTTCCATCTTCAAAGCCAGCAACATCAGTCTGAATCCTTGTAGCTCCATCTCTCTGGTTTTCTTCTGCCTCTGTCTTTTATTTCCACTTTTTAAAGACCCTTGTGATTACATTGGGCCCACCCATATAATCTGGGATAATTTCCCAGCTCTAAGGTCAGCTGATTAGCATCTGATAGAGTTTGGATGTTATTCTCCCCCCAAAGCTCATGTGGAAATCTGATCCTCAATGTGGCAGTGTTGGGAGTTTGGGTCATGGCAGGGTGGGGATCCCTCATGAATGGATTAATGCTCTCCCTAAGTGGGGGAGTAATGAGTGAGCTCTTGCTCTATTAGTTCCTGCAAGAGCTGGTTGTTTAAAAGACCCTGGCACCTCCACTCTCTCTCTTGCTTCCTCTCACCATGTGATCTGCTTGTACCCACCGCTGTCTGCCACTTTCCCCCATGAATAGAAGCAGCCTGAGGCCTGTGCCAGATGCAGCTGTCCCAGAATCATAAGCCAAATAAACCCCTGTTCTTTATAAATTACCCAGTCTCAAGTATTCTGCTATAGCAACACAAAAATGGACTAATACAGCATCCTTAATTCCATCTGCAGGTTTAATTCCTCTGTGCTCTTTAACACACATGTTCACAAGTTCCAGGAATTAGGACGAGGACATCTTTGACAGGGGTGGGGAGCGGGGTGTGTTATTCCACCTACTCCAACCTGTAAGTTTTGAAACTTCCCTGTAAGGTATGTATTATTATCCTCTTTTTACAGATGAGAAAACTCAAGTTCAGAGAATTAAAGAGTCTTGCCAAGGCCATAAAGCTAAATAAATGGCAGAGATGGAAGTGAAACAGGGGTTCCAAAAAATATTGCAATCTTTCCTACCTGTTTCCTATCACAGTACTTCCCTTGTCTGTTCACTCAAGAAGGTTATTATTGCGCACCTACTATGTGCATCTCTGAGAGACATGTACATTTGGGGGGCAGGGTTTGAAGAAAAACAAGGCAATGCTTCTGACAGAAAGACAAGGTGGTGTATAATTAGGTTAGGAATTGTGCTATTCCTGAGAAAAGGAAATTCAGTGTGAGTGGAAGTAATCTGGGAAGGCTTCCAGGAAGTGGTGGGGCTGTGGCTACATCAAAAGAAGGTACAGAAAAACAGCTCCATTCCTTTCAGATGCTTAAGTATGGAAATATGGAGGAGAGAGTGCCTTCAACTCTTACCCTCAGCTCCGTGAGCAGGAAGGCTTGATTCTTCCCAATCCCGGAATTCAAAGTTACTGTTCCAACTTTCATAGAAGCCTCAGCAAATTTCCATGAAGGTCATTTCCATTCAGATTTAGAGTAGAATCTGATCCTGTGTTCTGTCAATCCAGGGTGCTAGAAGCCATGCTGATACAGGGTGCAAGTTAGACCTGAGAACTGCATTTCACATGCTGAGCACAAAGCTGAGGGCTTCTTTACTTTTTATTTTCTTTCTTCTCTTCCTTCCTTTCTTCTTTTCCTTTCTTTTCTGTTTTGGCTTCTTTTTTCTAAGAAGGAATTAGGAGTCACATGACGGGTGTTCTGTGTCCTTAGGACTCTCTTGAGAACCTCATCCATATGAATGAGGCCCGTGGCCCTTAGCTAGGCTTCCCTGCCACTGCAGATCACATTAACTCCTTCTGTGCTGGGTCCTGGCTAGGGCTTGGGTCTGGTGAAGCCTCTAGCCCCTTAATTCTGAGTATGCAGTAGTGGAAGACAAGACTGCACTGCCCTCCTGGCCACAGTTCTCTCCTGGTTCTGGCACAGGGAATTCCAGAAAGGACAAAGGTCCTGTATTCCTGGGCTGTTTGTCCCAGAAATGAACTCTGTATCTGGGTCAAGATGTAGGTGCCAGGAGAAGAAGGTGATGGGGTATCAGGAAGGGGTCTTTGCAATGGCATTTTTTAAGCCCTAAGAAACCTCTCTCCATGAATTATGGAAGAAAGGATGACATTTAACCATTGTGTTTTCAGTATACTGAGTAAGCCTACAAAGAGGCCCAGAGAACACAAGAGAAGAAAACCAGGTGATGGAGGTCTGAAATGAAAGAGGGAGAGAAGGAAAAGAAACTTGAGAGGTCATAGGCAGTGGTGATGGGCTAGAACAACAAGCCACAAAGAAGAGAGGAAAAGATTCAGGGGAAACTACAAAATTTCCAGGTAGGAGGAGTCTAGGGGAAGCAAGCTGGCAGTAAGGAAGATTTGAAGATGCCCCTCCAAAGCTATATATGGAATACTGAGAGGCCATCCATAACCATCTCAAACAATGGCAGGGGCAATGGAGATTATGGGGGCATAATGGCATCTCCTGGGGCCAACACTGAGTGTAATTAAACTGGAATGAGGTGGAGGGGATTGCAGAAGGCCTTGCAGTTTGAACTGAGAGATGACAAGGGTTGGGCCACGTCAGCAGCAGGATCAGGCTTAGAGAAACCACTGTGAAGAGATGGGGAAGCAGGAGGGGCTAGGGAAGGTAAAGGGAAGGAGCTCACGGGTGGCTATGAAGGACTTATTTTTTCTTTGGCATTCTTGTTATTTCTTTCAGGGCCTGTGTTATAGACAGCAGGAAATAGGAATCTCACTGTTGCACTGTATAAAACACACTAGTTAAAATCTGCTTGAAGACTAGGAGATCTCTCCACCCTGGGGAGGAAGGGGGCCACTGAGAGCATGTGAAGATCTTGGGGAAAGGCTGGCAAAGAACAAAGATTTTGGAACTGAGCTCGAGGCAGGTTGTTGCTACCTCTACAGCACCAAGCAAAAACTTCTGCTGTTGGCAGTTTCTCAAATTTCAGCTGATTTCATTCTACCTTCATGGGCTGGGCCACATTCCTGCACTATGTCATTTTTCATCACTATCCCTGATCATCTCCCTGTATCATTTGCTTGTTTGCTTTTAATTGACTTATTTTTTTTGTTTAAATTTGTTTAAAAGGAAGATGTATATTACCATAACTGGAAAATGAGTGTCGTCGTGAAGAGAAGCTAAACAGAAAAACAGACATACTGGAAATGAAATAATGAGATTGAATAAGTGCTTATGATCCCCACTGAAGGTTTCCTGCCTGAGATCTGGTGTCTGTTTGTTGAGGGGAATTTACCGAGTGGTGGAAAATTACTTAAGACAAAGCAGCTCCGAATAGAAACTTTCCCCATGGGGCAATCAAAAGGATTGAAAAGAAACTAATACAAAGGCAACTTTCTCACCATTGGATTCATTGTTGCAGCTGGGTGACAACTAAAGTAAATTCCCAAATGCCAGTGGCAGCATCCAGTATTGGAGACAACACTGCTGAGAGGTGTCGTCTTAGCACAGTTCGCTAGAGAACGGTCTGAGGCAAAGCTTATGGGCTAGGGCTTCACTGGAGGGTGCAACACTAGGGCACCAGGAATTGGGGGGAAAAATGGGAGGAGGGGAAGAGAGGACAGCAGATACAAGGAGATGCTTTACTGAGCTGTCACAGCCTCACAAGAAGCACGGCCAGTTGCTCAGTCAGGTGGGACATCTCTGGAGGAACTATGAAATCACTGCAACTTGGAACTGTCAGGCAGAGGGAGGAAGGGTGATGTATTTACTTGCAGACTTTTTCCTATCTCATTTCTCTCATTGGCTGGAGTTTGCTCCACAAAGTGCTCACTCCTCCCCTCTTCTGGTTTGTGTTGCCCCCTTGGTCTCTGTGGCTCCGATCTGCTTATACCTGGCACTGGTGCTATGACAGCTAGCGTGATGGAGGTGGTGCTCAAATGCAGCTTCCTGCCAGGGGTGGCTGAGGTGGCCAGCGGTGTCAGGAAGTAGGCGATGGTGCTGGCCGAGAAACCTCCTTTTCCCCTTTTTACAGCCACAGGCCGAGGTAACAAGGGTGGGAGGCCCCATCACATGCTGGAATTCTGTGGATCTGAGCAGTTCTGGAACCTCTGCTCCCCCTTCCACAGGGTGAGAGGCCAGGACAGGGAATGGTGCAGATCCCACTTCATGGGTCTGTGGTGCCGGGGCCCAGGTAGGGTCAGGCAAACCTAACAAGGCACATCAGCTCGTTCTTGCACTGGTGTCCGTGAAGGTCTACGACTTATTTAATTGATATAAAAACTTATGGCAAGAGAAAATGAGGAGAAAATGTAATTTGTGGCAAATTGAGATTTGGGAGGACAACATACTTGCTTTTCCACAGTTTACTGTAACTGGGAATCAGAGAGCACATTTAGAGCTAGAAAAGGCTGCCAAAATCATCTCCTCTAACCCTTTCATTTTATGGTAGGAGAAACTGAGCCCCAGAAAAGTGAAGGTTTGAGCATGTGGTCACAGGCACAGCTAGGGCTTGAACCCAGCTCCAGCAACCCTAAGTCCAAGGCACAATCTCTCTAGCTCACCAAAGCCACTTGTCCACCTCAACATGAAGTGACGTGGTATTGAGCAGAGTTACACCTTCAGCTCATTACTTTGCTTAATAATGTATTTAATATGGACTTAATGCTAAGGACCCATGATACAGAAGCAAGAATTAAGGCAGTAAGCCTGTGTTTACTCTGTTCCTAGCCTGCTATTCTATCCAATATACTGCTTTGGTTTAAATTACATGTGCTTTTATATTATATATACATATTGTGTGTGTGTGTGTGTGTATATATGCTATATATAATATATACATACACACACTATATATAGCTCATTGTTTTAAATTATATGTATTTTATATTATATATACATATTCTGTGTGTGTATATACACACTATATATACTACATATACATATATAGAGAGGCACAAACTATATATACAAATAATATAAAAATACATATGATTTAAACCAATGCACTATATATAGTATGTGTATATATATATATATGAACACACACACAGACTTTTTAACTTGTCAGAATGTTCCTGGTAATAGGCCAATCTCTTTCACTTACCTCAATGACACTGGAAAATCATTTTTTAGGCAACTTGACATTATATTGCATTTTTTCCCTGGCAGGTTTATACTGTTTTTTGTTTTGTTTTGTTTTCCATTTCTTTAACTGACATTTTGAAATGTGCAATTTATTTTTCTTTTTGTGAAATGCTCTTTTGTGGAAATCAAACGGTTTGCATAACAACTAAGATCTTTGTTTTAAAATGCTTGGGGTTGTTCTAAGGAACTTTCATCTCTGAGGAAAAAATAAACTTGTAAGAGAAGCCCAAACTGAGAATTGAACTGGGGAGCTGAGTTAAAGGCGGCTACGATAGAAAACTGAGGGAGAGTTTGTTTTACTTTAAGATATGATAAGTACACAACAATATTTTCCGCTAGAGCAGAGAATAGAATTTCATTTTGGTTACAATGTTAGTATGGAACTTTCTGTTTTGCTCAAGGAATCAACAAGATGTCAAAATGCTATGGATATAAGGTTATGTAGTTAAAGGGGCATTTTCTTAGGAGTCAAAAGAGCTAAATGCTAGCCCTTACTTTTCATCCTCAGGTTTCCCAGGTACAAAATTGGGATAAGCACGGCATTCCAGTCCCACTGGGAACTTTTGGGTCAGAAACATGTTGCAGTGGGGGGTAGGGTGGGAAATCAGAAAAATTCTCTCTCCTGTAATCCCTTGTGCTCAAATTAGAAAAATCTGACCTCTGCCCAAACTCTAACGTGGACCTTTAGCCATTGGAGAGGACTGTCAATACACCTCCCATTTCTTTGCTGTGGCAAAGGTTGGTCTGTATCCTCCAAAGGTTCACGCTTTCCTTTCCATGGCACAGAGTGTTGCTAGGAAGCAAATGTCCTGGCTAGGGTTATTACCAATGTCCTTGGCGATTCAGTGGGACCATGTGACTGATTTCTACCCAATGGGATGTGAGCAGAAATGATGTCCACACTTCCAGACATGGCCCATTAAAAAGGGGCAGGAGCAAGCTTTCATGCTCTTTCCCCTGGAAATATACTCATAGAAGCCCCACAGCATGAGCTTGGGACCCGCCTGTTAAGAATCAGGAGCTGCAGTGCGGAAGGGACCTAGATCCCTGAATTACCCCTTGAAAATGAGCCTCCCAATTAGAAACGACCACAGTGAACTATTATGGAAGCCAATAAAGATGACTTGGGTATATTAACTGTGATGATAGCTGGCATTCCCTTAATTAATAACACTTTTGAAAAGCTCAGTGGTTTCCTTTTGGGAAATTAGCTCTTCCATTATGTGTCACCTGGATGGGATAGAAAATCAGGTGCCCATTTCCCATAATGGAAGCCAGAGACCATATCTTTCCTCCCCGCTCCTCAGTTCAGACAGGTAGAAGCACGTGACTTACGCTCAGCTGTGCTCTGTCCTGGGAGAGAGTGAAACAAGAAAAGAAGGATTTCCATGGTTGGAGGTGGTGGCAGCATTCTGGCCACACTATTCTGCTACAAGATGCTCCCATTAATTCTTCTTTTCTAGCCCTCCAGAGTTGCCCTGGTGCCTGTTCATTCCTATCAAAGCCAAGGCTCTCGAATTCTGTGAGCTTCTGACATCCTATCAATAAATGTTCTCCTCTTGAGTTAGTTGGAGCCAGTTCCTCTCGCCTGTGACCAGGGAGCCCTAAATATACTAGTCCTTTGAAAAAACAATCACTGAAAATAAAATTTAAAAGAGCTCATGTTCCATTAGGTACTTTGAACACTGGGTTTGGTAAACAATACTCAAGGCAAATATAGATCTCTTAAAATATAGATATGCCTCACCTAGATGTCTCCTTGAGTTTTATAGGCATATGGGGAGGGGGAAAAGTAGGAAAGAATTAACAGTGTGGTTTTCCATAAACTGCAATAAATATAAAGACAGCGTAGTCAAGTTGGAGGGACTCGGATTGATTTATTACATTACAGTTCATTAAAAGTATTCCATTGCCTTTTTCAAAACCATCCACTCATTAAAAAATCTTTACTAATACAGTTTCCAACATCATTATAAGAGATTCTTGACAGCTCTTCATTTTTAATGGCACTGTTATAAACAGACTCCGTAATGGGTCTGCTTAGTGGGAGGCGGGATTGGAGGCCAAAGACTAAAGGAGTCCAGGTGTACGTGGTGGCCCTGTGCAAAGACTGAGTCTGAAGTTAATTTGTTTAGAGCAATTGAAGAACTTTGGTTTCCAGTATGATGTTGAAGGTACTTTCCAAAAGGGGCTAGAATACCAAAAAGGACTTTTATAATTCTGAAAGACAAGGAGAAACAACTGAAATGTCAGATTGTCCTTAAATATCCAACGGGAAAATATGGTACCTATATGCAATTTAAATTGGAAGGGAAAGACTGTGCCCCAGGCCAACTGAAGGGAAAATGCTGGTTTTCTAATTTGTGGCAAATTGAGATGAGCCCTCAGCTGGGCTGTCCAGAATCCCCACAAGATCAGGTAGCAGGGGAAAGATTCGGGGAGTGTGGGGGGTGCCGCACTGGGCCAGTGCTGCTTCACTCTCCTCTGCCTGCCACCCCCCATAGGGAACGGACCAGAAATACAGTCTGCACCCTCAGGATATAAACAATGCTCCTTTTGCGCTATAAATAAATGTAAAGTGCAAGTGCTTACACCTAATCCAATTCCACAAACATTTACTGAGCACTTACTAGGTCCCTGCCACCATGCCAGACATTGATGGGATATAGAGATGAAAAAGGCATAATATGTGCTATCAGAACTAGTTTGACTAGTCAGGACCACAAGGAAATACAAGCAAGGCTGATGCAGGTTGAGCGTCCCTAATCCAAAAATCTGAAATCTGAACTGCTCCAAAATTCTAACTGTTGTGAGCATCAGCATGACGCCACAGGTGGAAAATCCCACATCTGACCTCATGTGATATGTCATGTGTTTGATGCACAAAATTGTTTTAAAATATTGTATAAAAGTACCTTCAGGCTATGTGTATAAGAGGTATATAAAACAGAAATGAATCTTGTGCTTAGACTTGGGTCTCATCCCCCAAATAAGTTATTATGTATATGCAAATATTCCAAAATCTGAAAAAATCTGAAATCCAAAACACCTGGTCCTGAGCATTTGGGATAAGGGATACCTGACCTGTAACAGCAGTGCTGAGGAGATTAGAGAAGATATCTATTATTGGTACCTGCCCAGCATTCCCCCTTCTTGGGATGAAAACCTTAATTTGCTTGAGACGGAATTGCCCTTCCATTTATATGAGGCTGAGCCCTATCCCACCCCACTTCATGCCCTGGTTCCAGAGACAGGCTGATGAGCCAGGTCTGAACAATCACAGCACTCCACTCCCCTGGCCCTAATGGTCAGTTCCAGCATGGATGCATGACCCTAGCCAAGCCAACGAGACTCAACTCTAGAACTTTTGCTGGAACCCTTGAGAAAGAGGTCCTGAGTTTTCACTGGGGTTGCTTCACCAAGGCATACAAGCCTGGAGCTGCTGGCAGCTACATTGCCTCTACATTAGGAGCTGCTGCTTAAAAGTAAAGACAAGACAGAGGAGAGCAGACTTGAGAGATGGACAGAGACAGTGACCTGATGACATAGTTGAACATCTGCTTCCACTTCTACCTGAAGCCTTTTTACCCTGTATAATTCTGAAAAATGAGCCACTTGCAACTGAAAACAGTCCTGACTGTTACTAGTACAGTAGCATCATGTGGAAAGGGTTAGTCAGACCTCCAGGAATCAAGGTGGCTGTAGAGCAGATGCCATATGAACTGGCTGAAGGGCAATTCATGAAACTCCATTCACTTTCCATGTCCTGGATTCGATGCTGAGCCAGGTGGCCACAGTCGTTCCTGGGAAGTGCTTTGCCTTGCTTTGTGTTGCATGACCCTGTATACTGGTCACTTGCCCCATTTGCTCTTAGATCCACTGTCCACCCTTGCCCTGTCCTCTTCTGAAGCCAAGGGGACTGCCCCTGCAAATTATGGTGTCCAGGTGCCGTAATAACAGGCTCTTGGGAAGCCCCAGCAGGAAGTTGGAGAGAGACAGGAGGGGGAGAAACTAAAGTATTCATACTACCTCTCTCTCTTCTTTGGACTCTGTCTTTGGCAGTAGCTACACCACTTCTGGAGTTTCTGTTCCCACCAGGCAGTCTACGGCAGGTGACCCTGGTTCCTGGTCACTGGTAATACCTCCTGCTTTTTCTGTCCATGTGAGCAGTAGTGACTTCCTGCCATTGCTAACTCTGGTGGCCTCCCTATTCTTTATCTGCCCTTTGTCCTCTTCCATCTTTTTTTCTAACTGATTCTCTATACTAATTCCCCTCTAGTGAATTATCTGGCACAGATTTTGTTCCTATTATCCATTGCCATGTAACAAACCACCCCCAAACCTAGTGGCTTTAAGCAGCAACAACCATTTTAATATCTCTCACACTCTCTGTGGGTCAGAAAGAGGGCAATGCAAAAGTAAGATCACCTACCATAAAAGAAGGCAGCCTAAAAATAAATGCAAAATAATATTATTAAATTCTTGCTAGATGATGTTGATTGCTAAAGTACTCTTAGCCTAAGCCCTATCCTCTGTTGAGATAGGAAATTAGCAAGTCTTAGGTATTAAAGACAAACAACAAGTTGAGATAATCAAAAGGACTGAAGGGAATTTCTCTCTCGTGATGGAAATCGATGGTGATGTTTTAAAAGGTTGTAGCTATGTGCCACTTAAAATCGTCTATCCTGCCGCCAAAATATCAGCTTGTGCACCTCAGAGGTACACAAGATTTCCCAGATTTGGGGAAGCAGTTCGGTTGAGAACAGGTTTATTTGCAGAGAACAGAAGCCTAGTTAAGCTAGCTGAAGCAAAATGGGCTCTATCTCAAGGAAGCACAGCCAACCCTCCTCCCCACCCCTTTCTCCCAAAGAGTGTCTCTGCTCCAGCCACAGGCTGCCCATCCCAGTTGTCTTGAACTCTTACCCCCCACATATAAATGACCTACTAGATCCAGTGACACCTACTAGAGACCCAGTAATTTAATTCTCAACATGGGAAAAGAAAATCCAATTGGCCCAGCTTGGGTGAGGAATCCAGCTCTGGCTCGGTCAGCCATAGCTCGGGTGGGGGTGTGACCCCTGGGGTAGACACCTAAGACATTGAGACAAGCCTTGGAGGAGTCTTTAGTGGCCTAGAAGTCACTGTGGAAATCAAGCAATAGGCTCTGTCCAGAGTACTCTGCAAAGCCACTGGCAAGAGGAGAAGAGCCCCAGGCAACGCCGTTGTTGTGGGGCTCTGAATTACGCTTAGATAAGTTTCAGGTCCCTGCCTAGAGGCCACTTGTGTCCCTTGATCAGCTGCTGATGGAGTTATGGTTTTGCATATGGTTGCTCACTGCTGGGTAAACATACAAAAGGAATGCAAACGTTCTCATCTACAACTACTCAAAACTTATTTTTAAGTGCATTTTTCTGTCTGTTTTATTTTCCTGTGCATCAGGTTGTTCTTATACTCTCACTTTCTTAAATTCCTAAGAGCCAAAAGAAATAATGACTGACTTACTCTGTGTCCTGTATTGACTTGTTCAGTTCTAGGCTTCCAGCCTGGGATGCTTGGGGAGAAGTAATTAGGGTGATTTTAGCTAACCCTCCTGTTCTCTGTAATTAATGTTAACGATGTTTAAATAACTAAAATGGCAATCCCTTTCTCTTAACTCCCAAACTCCTATTTATGTTTTCCTAAACAGTTCCACCACTTTGTCCTCTTAAAACTGGTGGCAATGTATCATTATATCTTTATCCTTCTTCCATGATTAGTTAGGAAATTGATCCCTAATTCATAACCCTAACACCAACCTTTCAGGAAACTAGATCAGGGACTGCAAATGGGTTTCATTTTACTTGCCAACTCTGATCAACGGTGGATGCTGCTTGGAGAGTGTTGTTTAAAAAGATTCCAAAGTTGAGCCAGAAAGGCTGAATTGGTACAGGCTGAGGCAGAAAGAGTGCTAGAATCAACTGGTGATGTCTGCCACAGGTGGAGAGGGAGGCATGCATTCAAATATCTGCAATTCACTGGTACAGGTATAACTCCTTGGTGTGTGAACAGCATTTAATTTTAAGGATATCATTAGGACCTCACAACACCTCAGGGAAGTAGCTGGGGCTGAAATTACCATGACCATTTGATAGACAGGGAAGACTGAGACACTGGGGCCCTGAAAAGAGAAGCCATAGAAGCAGAATTCCTGTGCAGGACTCCTCCTGAGAAGGAAGACCACAGAGATGTGGGGAAAGGCCCAAATGTTGAGCATCTCATAATATCCTGTCATTCTTTCCTGTTTCACAGTTATCTCATAAATTAATTCATCAATTAGATCATTGAATTGATATTCCAGCAATAATTATGGAGGGTATGTAGTTGCCCCCACCCCTCCTCTTTCACACATGGTCTCTTTGCTGTACACTGTCTCACACTTCTATTTGCAACATATCTGGAAAATATTCTCTGGGCCACAGCCTCAGGTAAGTTGGATGCATAGGCCTTACCCTCATTCCTTTTCATCTCACAGTTACTTACCCAGAGCTGTGCATGCAGTAATGATTAATAAGTCCTTGCTCAAAGTCAACAGTATCACCTCAGGGGCTATGCCAAGCAAAATGGTGAAGTAGGTGAGTCCCTGGGGACCCCCACATTTATTCCTAGGATCTTCTTATTCATGAAGAAAACATCTTGTCAACTCCTTCCCATTCATACCAGGGTTTGTGTATCACTTTCTGAGCCGTCCCTCCCAGAGGCATTGACAATTTAAGATGGTCATAGGGACAGGAGGTCTTAATGGGAGTTCTTACTCCACTTTGGGTCATGCAAATGTGATGAAAGCTGTGGATTCCAACTTCTCAAGATTCTGTCAGCTGTCAGTAACAGGTACCCAGTGGAATTAGCTAATGCCAAAAAAGGACCGTTTATTGGCTCAAATATCCAAATTTACAAGAAGCATGAATAGAGCTGGCCCAGGGGGTAACCCATCAGTGGAGTGCTGTCAGCAGGCTCTTGTGGTCTCTCTCTAGCTCTCACTCTCACCTCTGCTGTTTGCAGACTGATAGCTTGAATACCTCCCATTGTAGATGGGCTTTTGTCACATGACAGAGACATGGCTGAATCCTCACAACATCAACCAGAGAGAGAAATGAGCTCTTTCCTCCCAGGGGAGTTGGAAAACTACAAGGGAAGGACTCCAATTGGCCCCGACTTGGTCAGGTGCCCATCTCTGAGGTCAGTCACTGTGACAGGTGCAGTGATGATTGACTTAACTATGCCCTGCCCTCTTTGCTGGTTTTTTCATCAAAAGGGGGAATGACCTCTCTGAAAATTGTTGTAAGCCAGGCAGCCACCCTAAATCTACCAAGGACAGATCCTTTTCTCCAAATATGCACATGCATGCAGTTTTTTACATAAATTTCAAGGAGTTGTTGAACTCTTCAGATCCATTCCAGGGCCCAAGATTAACCCCATTTACACAAAAGATTTGAGTTGCAATCAAAGAATTCAAATGGCTAGTAATCTGCAGGAGTAGAAGCCCTCCCTGCAGAATATCAAATCTCATTCAGCTTCATTCCCCTAATCTATCCCCTTTTAGGCCTGCCTTGGATTTTCATACCACATCCTGTCTTCCTTTTCCTATCACTCGGTGCTAGGATGATGGGAGGCCATTTCTGTGCAAAGACACTGGGGAAGAACTACATGATATTAATCAACTTTGAGCATCACTATGAAGATAAAAACAATGGTACTGGACTGCAAATTGTAGAGCTACAGAGATGGAGTTCTGTTCCCTGAAAAGAGGGTTGTGGGTTCTTTGAGAAAAAAATATAGAAGAATATTTTCTCAACATTTCATAAACAGCCATTTGAAAACTACCCTACAGCAAATTGGAAGTCAGTACAATGCCTACTAGTTCACTTTTTGGACCCGGGAGAATGTGCATACACACACTACCTTCTTTATACATACATATTTACATATAATATACATAACGAATGACCTTCCCCCACTCCGCCCTTCCACTGCCTGCAATGGTAACATTTACTGGCAATTTTATTACAAAAGCCACAGAATGAAATTCTAATCAATAATAGTTTGCAGGATGGTAAAAAAAAGGGGGGGAGTGAATTGAATACATTCATAGGTAAAAGATGTTATTATCTCAGTTCAGTAACTATGAAAGAGAAATAGATGAAAAAAATCTGGGTTTTATATTAAAAACCGGCACAGCTGTAGAGTTACATAATAAAGTATTGCCTGTATCCATGGAAATGGAGAGTAATTGATGCACCACAAGTTATTTTTATAAACCCAAACAAAAAAATTCAATCAGAAATGTCTCTCCCCGTTTTGGGGGCATTGTATATTTTGTATCTGTACATAATGCACACATTTAGAGTGTGAATGCCCTCATTATTGACCAGCCGTGTTGAATGGGACATGCTGCTTTCCCTGAATATTCAAGATTAGAATCCTGCGGCCTAGCTCCCACTCCTTCTTGAAAGACTTCCTCTGAATAAATGGTGCAGTGCTTTAAAATGCAGGCAGTTCCAACTTGGGGAAATAAAGGAGCCCCATTCCTGGATTTGGAGGTGTCAGAGGGGGCAAGTTTGGAAGATGAGAGCCCTGCATGGTGCATATACTTGAATTCCCCCACAACACCACCATTCTCCCCCTTCCCTATACACAGTGCCTGCTACAGTGTAAGCACAAGGCAGGTCCTCCAAAACAGCTAGGATGCTCAGTATATAGCAATTTCCCCAATTTGCTTGGCAATAAGAATCACTGACCATATCAGTTAAAAATACAGATTCCAGGGCTCCACCCCAACCCCCTGTATTGGATTCTCCTGGAGGAGACCTAGAAATCTGTAAAATCAATGAACCTCCCCAAGGTAATTGTCACCATTGGACTAAGTGGAGAAACTCGGATGCAGGGATGGCCTCAGAGGTGGAGTCAAATAGGGCCCTGCACTCGTAAGGTCCCCATTCTTTGTTGCATGCTCTGCTCTCTCCCTCTTAAAATTCTTAACAACTTTTTAACAAGGGGCCTTGCATTTTCATTTTGCACTGGGTGTTGCAAATTATGTAGGTGGCTTTACACTGATGTAATGGTTAAGAGCATACATTTAGCAAAAAGACAGGTAAAAATTCCAACTTCGTCATTTCACTGGTTAGGAGATTTTGGTAGGTTATTTGTACCCTCTGAGCTTCTGTGTACTCATCTATAAGATGGGGATAAAAACAACGTTGACTGGACAGGTTGTTACGAAGATTAAATGACACAGTATTTGTAACATGCTCATTACTTGGAGAGAAGCAAAGCCTCAGTCAATGAACCCCATTAACATTTGTTGAGTTGAGTTGAGTCCAGTCGAGTCGAGTTGAATGAATTAAGAACCTGAAGGAATTAGGTAGAAATTTCAGCTGGAGGGGCACACTAATTAAGTCCTGGTATTCCTTGTGCTGAATCAATGTACAAATTGCCTTAAATAAAGCAATTGGGCTGTGAATCAACCTTAGCTTTGAATCGGCTTTATATTGCAATCTGCTCGGTGACTGGCTGTGCCAAGGACAATGCTGAGGAAACACAGCCTTCCAGCATGAAACCCGCTCCACTGTCACTTCAAGATTCACTTACCACAGCTGGGACTGGAGCGGGGTTGGGACAGACTGATGTGGCAGTGAACAGAGATTCCTCTGAATAGCCTTCCAGCATATGTCTCAAATCTGTCCATTTCTCTTCATTTCCACATTCACCCCCTTTTCTATGCCACCAACCATCTCTCACCTGGATTATTAAGTTACAGTGGCTTTCTGCTACCATTCTGTAAAATTTAAAAAAAACAGCTTTATTGACATGTAACTCACATACCATAAAATTCACAATTTAAAAGGACAAATCAGTGGTTATATATAAATACATTCACAAAGTTGCAAAACCATCAACTCTACCTAATTCCAGAATATTTTCTTCACATCCAAAAGAAACCACATACCCATTAGCAGTCACTCTCTATTCCTTCCAACATCTCTCCAGCCCCCGACAACTACCAATGAACTTTTCGTCTGTATGGATTTGCCTGTGATAGACATTTCATATAAATGGAATCATGTAATATGTGATCTTTTGTGTCTGGCTTCTTTCACCTACATAATGCTATCAAGGATCATACATGCTGTGGAATGTATTAGCACTTCATTCCTGTTTATTATGGGTATAAACATTTTGTTTATTCATTCATCAGTGGATAAGCATTTGGGTTATTTCTATTTTTTGACTATCTTGAATAAGGTTGCTATGAATATTTACGTACAACTTTTTGTGTGGACACATACTTTCATTTCTCTTGGTTAGATACCTAGAAGTAGAGTTGCTGGGTCATATGGTAACCCTATTCTTAATTTTTTAAGAACTGCTAAACTGTTTTTCACTGCAGCTTCACCATTTTACAATCTCACCAGCAGAAAACTCAATTTATCTACATCCTTACCAATACTTGTTATCGTCTGACTTTTTAATTTTAGCCATCCTAATGGGTGTCAAGTGGTATCTCTTCATGGTTTCAATGTGCATTTTCCCAATGACTAATGATATTGAGCATCTTTTCATGAGCTTATTGGCCATTTTTATATCATTTTTGAGAAAATGTCTATTGATATCTTTTTTCCACTTTTTGAGTTGGCACCATTTGTCAAAAAAACTATTCTTTCCCCACTGAATAATCTTGGCGTTCTTACCAAAAATTAACCATAATGTCAATTTTTTTCTTTCTTTTTTTGGATTAAACTCTATTCCATTGATCTATATACTTATCCTTAAGCTAGCACTACACTGTCTTGATTACTGTGGCTTTGTATTAAATTTTGAAATGTAGAAATGTGAGTCCGCCAACTTTCTTCTTCTTTTTCATTATTTTGGCTATTCTGGGTCCCTTGAACTTCCATATGAATTTTAGGATCAGCTTGTCAATTTATGCAAAAAAAAAAAAGGCAGCTGGAATATTGACAAGATTGCATTGAGTCTGTAGATCATTTAGGGGAGTATTGCCATCTCAACAATATTAAGCCCTGCAGTCCATAAACATGGGATGTCTTTCCATTTATTTAGATGTTCTTTAATTTCTTTCAATAAAATTTTGTAGTTTCCGGTGAACAATTCTTATATTTCTTCTGTTTATTCTTAAATATTTCATTATTTTGACGCTGTTGTAAATCGAATTATTTTCTTAATTTCACTTTCAGATTGTTCAGTACTAGTGTATAGAAATAAGCTGATTTTTGTATTTGTCTTGTGTCCTGCAACCTGACTGAACATGCTTATTAGTTCTAATAGTTTTTTTAGTTTTTTGTGGGTTCCTTAGAATTTCTATATTCAAAATCATTTCATCTGCAAATGAAAATAGCATAACATCTTCCTTTCCAGTAGAAATGCCTTTTATATCTTTTGCTTATCCAATCATTATGGCTAGAACTAGTACAATGTTGAATAGAAGCAGCAAGAACAGACATCTTTGCCTTGTTCCTGATCTTAGGCCAAAAGCATGCAATCTTACACCAACTATGATGTCAGACATGGGTTTTTAGTATAGTCCCCTCTTTTCCTTTCCTTGTGTTCTGGCCCTATTGACCTATTCATTTCACTGCCTTTGTGCTTGCTCTTTCCTCTGCCTAAAACCTCTATCCATTGACTTTTCTGCTTAGTAAATTTCTACTCATTCTTTTATTGCAATTAGTTCTCTGTTAGGGCTTCCTGGGCCCTCAGACCTGGCTGGATATCACAGTTTCATGTTCTCAGAATTCCTTTTCCTTCATAGTACTTGGAAGTTTGTCACTGTGTATTCATGTGGTTATTTGATGGATGTCTGTTTTCTCATAGAACATATGCTCCGTGAGGGCCTGGACAGTGTCTACCTTGTTAACCACTTTATCCCCAGTTCCTGGAGCAGCACCCGGCACAAGGCTTTCAGAAAATATTTAATGAATAAATGAACTCAACCAAACCAACCAATCTGTGTGGAGATAGAACGGGGACGGTAGCCTCCAGACATGGCTGTTGGCTATGAGGAACCTTAATGATTCCTTCTTCTATTTTTTACCCATGGCAAAAACCTTTGCCATACTTTGGGAGAAAAGAACTACTTTACATTCTAAGGTGGCGAGAGAAGCCCTCTCTTTTGAGATGACTTTTAAGCTGAGTGGGTGTTACAAATCCTTCTCATTCTCCATGAAACCTTCCTGATTCCTGCCAGTCACAGATAATCTCTTCCTTCTCATTATGTGTACAGTTCTTTGTCCATATTTCTCTTAAGAGCATTCATGATTTTTACTGTGTTATCACCACATATATGTTAGTCCTGTCTCATTTACTCTTTGAAGATATCCTCCCATCCTCCAACTTAGTCTTCAAAAATGTGTTGAGTGTACAAAAGAATGATGGTCCATATAATGTGCATAATTTAAGGACATTAAAAAATACAGTTTTGTTTAACCCAGTTTCATTCTCAAATATATGTTTTTGTGTTCTTTTAACATTAAAAATGTTAAAAGGCATTTTTATTCTAATCAAAATCAATGTTTTGATGACCCTATTAACTAAAACCTCTAACTTTCCAAATGTGGCCACGGTAAATCTTATACTTCAGTCAGTTGGATCGATATACCATCCTCACTTGCCAATATCACATTAAGCATTTCCCTCGGGCCGGCCCCGTGGCGCACTTGGGAGAGTGTGGTGCTGGGAGCGCAGTGGCGCTCCCGCCGCGGGTTCAGATCCTATATAGGGATGGCCGGTGCGCTCACTGGCTGAGCACAGTGCAGACGGCACCAAGCCAAGGGTTGCGATCCCCTTACCGGTCACAAAAAAAAAAAAAATGGGGGGCTGGCCCGGTGGCGCACTGCTACAGTGCGCCGCTTGGGAGCGCGGTGGCGCTCCCGCCGAGGGTTCGGATCCCACATACAGACCAGCCGCTCACTGGCTGAGCGAGGTGCGGGAGCAACACCGAGGGTTGCGATCCCGTTGCCAGTCCCAATCCGGTACGGGTGCGACACTGAGGGTTGCGATCCGTTGCCGGTCACGAAAAAAGACAAAAAGGAAAAAAAAAAAAGCATTTCCCTCATCTGAGCTTACTCAAGCCATTCTCACCCTCCTGGAATGCCTGCTTCTTTCTATCCATCTTTTAAGGACCATTTAAAATCCTACCTCATCCTTGAATATGTTCACGATCACCCCTCTGTCCAGAGATGTGCTGAACTTCTGTCTTTGCCACTGACCTGATACTTGCTTCTTCTAATTTCATCATGAGCTCCATTTTCCTGCATATTTTGTGGCCCTGCTAAAGTCCCTTTCTATGGTCTTAGTACACCTATGCCCACAGTCACCAGAAATGGGAAAAAAATAGCCATTCCCATTCCACACTTTAGTTCCAGAATCATCTCATTCCCAGACTGCCATTTTGGAATTATGCAGGCCCAAATCCCCACCATCCTCACCAGACCTCCTCTTGCACTGATTTTCCTCAATCTATACCTTACTTGACTTTATGCTTGTCTCGTGTTTTTGTCCTAGCTCTTGCTAAGTGGGTGAGCCTGCCTCCAACCTATTGCTTCATATGGATATTTGCTCCACACATCACAGTAACAAGACAGAGTGGCCATGCCCAGATTCTCTCATATACTATCCTTTCCTCCTCCTGCCAGAGGAGGAATATCAGACAGCATGAACTAGCTCTTAGTCATGTTGAGTGTCACTTGGTTCCTGGCAAAGTGCCTTGTGCACTGTAAGCTTCCACAATGGTCATCAGCGTTTTAATCCTGATAAAGGAGAAATCAGAGTATTAATTCTAAAGAGGGTAGGCAGTGCAAAAAGAGTATAATACACAATAAAGTTGGAAATGCTTTCTTTATGTAGACATAGCCTATATAACCAGAGTCTTTTTTGTGCTTGAAAAACTAGGATAATTTTCTACTCTGGTCTCTTCACACATACTGTGAAATAATTTTATTAAGGGAGGGATGAAGTCCGGAGTGAGTTCCAGGCAACAATGGAAAAAATTTCAACTCAATTGATCATAAAGCATCAGTTTGGGATTTTATTTTTCTTATTACTTCCCCAAAATAGAGGCTCCCAAATTCTAGATGTGCAAACATATCCTAGGTACTGGATTATATGCAGTAGTGTGTTGTTAAAGCTACTCTCAAAACAAAATGAACAAACAAACAAAACACACACACACACACAATCCTGGTTTGTACTATTTGTTAATCTCTATGGAGTAAATATTCCTACTATGGCTAATTTCAAGCTACCAAGGGTTTTACAACTTGCCTATGCAAGTCACTGTGTCTGGTACAATGAGAGATACAAAACCCTTCTCCCCGACCTCAGTGAGCCTACAATCTAGTGGGGACCCAGACATACCCCCTTTGATTAATTGCTTTAGTTTTTTCCAAAAGAAATCTACATCTGCCTTAGTATTTATTGCTATTTGGAGCCCATGAAGGTAAATACAATGAGTTTCCCAAAGGTTTAATTCTCAAGATCGATAGGTTGACAATTTGTAATAATGCAGCTATAAAACCATCTACTCTCAATCTTCTTCTGCCTTCTTATATTTTTAAGACCCACACTCTAATAGGTTTCTTGGGTGGTTTTTTTTCCAACATTAAGGCATTTGTGGCTAGACACAACTAGTCTTTCAAGATATTTAAGGACCATTAGCAAAAAAAAGTCTCCACTCCAACAGAAATTTTTTTTTTTTTTTTTTTTTTTTTCCTTTTTCGTGTCCGGCAACGGATTGCAACCCTCAGTGTTGCCCCCGTACCGGACCGGGGAGAAATTTTTTTGATGGAACAAGTTAAAATTCCTCCATTTACTCTCAGATTTTGTATTATTTATGAACAAACCCCAAATCACAGGAGGAAGGGGCAGCAAACAGAGATGAAAGCACGCCTTGGGGACACATGCTTAGAACATGTACAGCAGGTACTGAAAATATTCCCCAGCTGCTTAGCTGAACACGTAAAACAATCTCTGCGGTAATACAGTTCACTCAGTAGTGAGACTAGTAAAGAACCTGCAGAGATTCCTGTCTCCCATAATGAGTGACATCTTTGAGGTCTGGATTTGTTTTGCAAGCATATTTTAGGAGAAACCCAGGACAAAACTTAAGAATGAGAAAAAGCTGACTTTACTAGGCTTGATTAGGAGGGAGCCATTATCTGATGTCACACCCCACAAGGATTCAAAGATCTAAACAACTAAAGCAAGAGAATACCATGTCCCACGCAGTTCATTTTGAATTTGGCCACTAAATTTTTCTTCTTTCAAATTGTGCTCAGCTTTTGTGCTACAACCACCATATTCTCTCTATCTCAGTGGCAGTATCTCTTTTCCATTCCCACTGGAACTGGATTCTTTGGGGAGCCTAGAATCTTGGGACCAGAAAAGGTCATATGTTTGCTTGTATGCAACCTTTTATAGATGATTATTAGTAGATGTTTAGCTATTGCTGTCCTCTCACACTTCTATAGCCTCTATCTGTGTCTCTCTGAGAAATTTCCCAGCACCTTTTAGTACCTGGCTGGGAAAGTAGACAAGCCCATGGGACTTTGGGGCCAGAGAGTTGTGCCTGGGCTCAAGTCCCTTCTCCCACCCCTCCCTTCATCTATCGCATTCCACTAGCTAGGTAACCTTGGGCAACTTCTTTAGACTTTTGAAGAAGTTTTCCCATCTCTAAAATGGGTACATAGTAACACTTAATAAATGTTGTCTTTAAGTATCCAGTTCAAATGTACTCATAAAGGTTTGTGTTATCTCCCCAGCCAGAAGCAATCTATCCCATGTCCTGTCTTCTGGTAGACTCAATTTGCTGTGTCTCATTGTCCTTTCCAAATTGGAACTTTTTTTTGACAGGTTTTAAAAGCCCTTGTCATTTTTATTTAATACTGGGTATATACTTTCCAATAACTGGAATGTTAGTTTTGCAACCCAGGACGCCTTCCTCCTGGCATCAAGTTGTCAGAGTACTAGGGAAACAAAAGCCACTGTAAATAACTCGGATACATATAGCAAAAAGTATTGAGACCTGTCTCCTCTCTGCAAGAGTTCACCCTTCTAATCATCTGCTTCCGGTGGTTATACAACTTCTCTAAGAATCTTGGCCAGATATTGCTGGAGAGATATCAGTTCTGATCCTCCTCTTTTATAATCCCGTAGGGATTATCCTTATACTTCTTGCATTTATCACTTCACTGTTGCTTATCTTCATTCCAGTAGAAATCTACACATATTGTAGTTTGCAAGCTGTTGAGTTTTCACTGATTGTCTGTCTGTCCATCTGCCATTTGTCACTGACTCACAGTGTAGGCTGGCTGCTTCACTTTAATGCCTAAATCTCTTCAGTAACCTGTGTCCAGGCCGTATGTGTAGGACAGTATTCATCCTGGGAAAGGCTTCATGCACAGTTCTCCTCACCCGTGTTCTTTGTGAGCTCAGCCATCTGTGGGCCTCTTTCATCTCCTCTTTCCTTTTTTTTTTTTTTCCATGTATTTATCTTAATTTTTTAATCGAAACATATTGATTGTACATATTTATGGGTTACAGAGTTATATTTCAATACACATATAAAACGTGTTCTGATCAAATCAGGGTAGTTAGCAAATTCATCATCACAATAATTGGTCATTTCTTTGTAATGAGGATATTTGAGCTCCTCTTTTCTAGCTATTTGAGAATGTACAATGAATTATTGTTAATTACAGATGCCTAGCACTACTGCACACCACTAGAGCTTATTTTTCCTGTCTAGTTTTAATTTTGTGTCCATTAACTAAACTCTTGCTACCCCTCATCCCTCCTCCCCTTCCCAGCCTCTAGTAATCACAGTTCTATTATCTACCGCTAAAAGTTCAACTTTTTTTTTTTTTAACTCCCACATATGAGTGAGAACTTGTGGTATTTATCTTTCTGTGCCTGAGTTATTTCACCTAACACGTCTTCCAAGCTAACCCATTTTGCCACAAATGACAGGGTTTTATTCCTTTTCATGGCTGAGGAGTATTCCATTGTGTATATGTGCCACATTTTCTTTATCCATTCATCTGTCAAGGGACACAGAAGTTGAGTCCATGTCTTGGCTATTGTGAATAGTGCTGCGATAAACATGGGAGTGAAGATATCTATTCAGTGTACTAATTTCCTTTCCTTTGGATAAATACCCAGCAGTGGTATTGCTGTATTATATGGTAGTTCTATTTTTAGTTTTTTGAGGAACCTCCATACAATTTTCATAATAGCTATTCTTTTTTTTTTTTTATTTTGTCAATATACAATGTAGTTAGTTATTGTGTCCCATCACCAAAACCTCCTTCCCTCCTCCCTCTCCCCACTCCCACCCAGGTGTGTCCCCTCCATTTTCTTGTTGTAAGAACTTCAAAAAAAAAAGTTGTGGTTGTTATATCTTCCTCTCACCCCCGCCCCCGGTTTTTTGTTGTTGTTGTTGATGTTGTTGTTGTGGTTTTTTGTTTTGTGTGTGTGTGTGTGTGTGTGAGAGTGTGTGTGTGTGTATGTGTGTGTGTGTGTGTGTATGTGTGTGTGTGTGAATTGAT
>NW_007729197.1:223894-250290 GCF_000696425.1 Galeopterus variegatus
CCCACCCAAGCATGTCCTTTCCATTTGCTTGTTGTAGGAACTTCAAAAAAAAAAAAAAAATTGTAGTTGTTTTTTTTTTTTTTTGTTGGGGTGGTTTTGTGTGTGTTTGTGGGTGAATTAATTTGTTTATTTTTTTAGCTCCCACCAATAAGTGAGAACATGTGGTATTTCTTTTTCTCTGCCTGACTCGTTTCACTTAATATTATTCTTTCAAGGTCCATCCATGTTGTTGCAAATGGTAGTATTTCATTCGTTTTTATAGCTGAGTAGTATTCCATTGTGTAGATATACCACATTTTCCGTATCCACTCATCCGATGATGGACATTTGGGCTGATTCCAGCTCTTGGCTATTGTGAAGAGTGCTGCAATGAACATTGGGAAACAGGTATACCTTCGACTTGATGATTTCCATAATTTACCAGCAGAGTTCCCCTTTCTCCTAATCATAGCCAGCATTTGTCATTTTTAGTCTCTTTGTTTGTTCATTTGTTTGCTTATTGTTTGTTTTGGCAGCAGCTGGTTGGATCAAACCTTCCATCTTGATGTTATCAGCACCATGCTCTAACCAACTGAGCTAACCAGCCAGCTCCATTTTTTTGTCATTTTGATAACAGCCATTCTAACTGGGGTGAGATGACAACTATCTCACTGTGGTTTTGATTTGCATTTCCCTGATACTTAGAGATGTGGAGCATTTTTTCATATACCTGTTGACCATTTGTGTGTCTTCTTTTGAGAAATATCTATTCAGGTCATTTGCTTATTTTTTAATCAGATTATTAATTTTTTTTGCTTTTGAATTATTTAAGTTCCTTGTGTATTTCAGATATTAATCCCTTGTTGGATGAATAGTTTGCAAATAATTTCTCCCATTCTGCTGGTTGCCTCTTCTGTCTGTTGATTATTTCTTTTGCTGGGCAGAAGCTTTTTAGTTTGAAATAATCCCACCTGTCTTTTATTGCTTTTGTTACCTATGCTTTAGAAGTCTTCTCTTAAAATATTTGCCCAGACCAATGTCTTGAAGTGTTCTTCTATGTTTTCTTCTAGTATTTTCCTATTTTCAGATATTACATTTAAGTCTTTAATCCATTTGGAGTTGATTTTGGTAAATGGCGAGAGATAGGAGTCTAGTTTCATTCTTCTGCATATGGATATTCAGTTTTCCCAGCACCATTTATTGAAGAGGCTGTCATTTCCCCAACGTATGTTCTCGGTGCCTTGGTTAAAGATCAGTTGGCTGTAAATACATGGATTTATTTCTGGGCTCTCTATTCCTTGACCCAAGCATCCATTTTTATGCCAGTACCATGCTGTTTTGGTTATTACAGCTTTGTAGTATATATTGAAGTCAGTGTAATGCTTCTAGTTTTTCATTCATGACTGCTTTGGCTATTCAGGGTCTTTTGGGTTTCACATGAATTTTAGGATTGTTTTTTTCTATTTCTGTGAAGCATGTCTTTGGTATTTTGGTAGGGATTACACTGAATCTGTAACTTGCTTTGCTTAGTATAGTCATTTTGACAATATTAATTCTTCCAATCCATGAAGTTAGACTGCCTTTCCATTTTTTTTGTGTCCTCTTTAATTTTTTTCATCAGGGTTTTGTAGTTTTCATTGTAGAGATCTTTCACTTCCTTGGTTAAATTTATTTGTAAGTATTTTATATCTTAGTAGCTATTGTAAATGGGATTGCTTTCTTGGTTTCTTTTTCTGCTAATTCATTATTGGTATAGAAATGCTACTGATTTTTGTATGTTGATTTTATATCCTGCAACTTTACTGAATCCATTTACCAGTTCTAAGTTTTTGGTGGAGTCTTTGAAGTAGCCTCCAATCCATCATCTGCATATTCATTTGTTATAGTCATCAAGTTCCTAACAATGTCCAGCAGAGTATTTTGCATGCTAGAATCTCCTTAAGGCCAGGTACCACATCTGTCTTGTTCATTGCTTCTGTCCTTCAGCACAGTGATTGACAAAAACTAGACATGCAAGAAATATTTGTTAGATGCCAAATAGGCACATCAGTAATTCATTAATTAGTATGTTTTGCAAGAAATGATACATAAATCAATAGTGGCCAACTGTATGTTCTTGAACGTTCTTGTTCACCATAGTGTACCTGGTGTTCAGTATTTACATTGCTTAGTAAATGATTAATGAATCAATTAATCAATGAATCAACCCATTGATCAGGTGGTCTAATGTCTCTTCTTGCTCCATGAAAGGCAATTTGCAGCCTAAAAGTACTACTGGGTAGAGTTTTAGTAACATTATGTTATCAGAACCAATGGAAAAGATACCATAAAAAAACAGATGTGTTTTCCCTAAATCAGTGATTCCTAATCAGGACAATTTTGCTCACCTGGGGATATTTGGCAATGTCTAGAGACATTTTTGGTTGTCACAACTAGGAGGCTGCTACTGGCATCTAGTGGGTAGAGTCCAGGGTTGCTGCTAAACATCCTACAATAGACAGGGACACGACAAAGAGTTATCTAGCCCCCAATGTCAATAGTACAAGGTTGAGGAATCCTGCTTTAGATGATCAGCTATGGATCATTTAAAGCAGGATGGTATGGGATTTATAGCAACATAGAATGTGGGCCACCCTTTCTATAGAGTGTACTATGAAAAGTTCATGGAAAAACAGAAGTAAAAGATAATATGAATATTTCCATAAACTTTTTGAAGACCTCTCATAGAATGGCCTGCCTCATTCACAGAATCATAGAAAATTCAGGGTTGAAAGGAGTGCTAGAGATCAAGTCGACACTCATTTTACAATGTGGACACTGCAGATCCAGTAAGGGGGGAAGTGAATGCTCAAGGCCATACAGCTGGCAAATGGCCAAGCCAGTAAAAGAAGCCAGACTCCCAATTCCCAAGTCATTCACAAGGCCTCTTCCCCTCCCTTTCCAAGTGCCAGCAATTGAGACTGCCTTTAACTCCCATCTGTAGGTTCAGCCCCAGCCAAGATACTGCAGCCCATGTTATCTTTGGATTAGAGAATAGTTTTGCAACTTCCATCATTCATATCCTACAATGACTTTTGACATACCCATGAATGATCCTTACTATTATTTATATAATAATTTTATTTAAACTGACACCGACTATTTTCTAAAGTAAAATTTTAATAGGCAAATCTTTTATCAGTACTATAAGTAAAAGCTGACATCATTTGCCATAATTGTAAGAAACCTAAAAATTGGCACAATATAAACAAAAATGCTACTCAATGCTACCTTAAAAATGTTGCCCCTTTAAGTCTCTGAGCCTGAGCCTTGCCTTTTCTTTGTTAAAAAGGGAGATTTGCAAATGTAGGAGGTGTTAAAGACATATTGGCACCAAACCGGGACTTTCTCCTCAATGTAGTAAGAAGTACTGGGAAAGCATTTAAAAGGGAATGCATTTCTTACCCTATGCTTCAATAATTATTTATTACCATGCCTATGCATCAGCTAAAATCTTGCATTCCATCAGCAGTATACTTATTTTGGGAAATATTGGATTAGAGGAATGAGTGAGCAAAATCACTTTTGCCTTCTTTGATATAAATTCCTTCTTTTGTCTCCCAGACTGAAAGAAGGCAGTCATCCTGGGTTCTTATTTGCTCCTATGTCACCTGCAATTAAACAGAAAAATTAAATGAGGAATCATTCACTACGTTACAGAATTTCACAGGATACATTCCGGGTGGTAGGAGGGTATGGAAGGAGAATTCTGTGATCCCCGATGACTCTCATCCTTATAAAATCCCTTCCCCTTTGAGTGTGGGTTGAACCTGTGACTATAATTATATCACACCTATGATTGTTGCAATCTATGGTAAAAGGGAGATTATCCTGGGGACCTGACCTAATCACAGGAGGGTTTTAAAATCAGATTTTCTTCAGCTGTTTGCAGAAAATAAATTTGAAGAGATACATTCCAGCTCTCCTGGAATAAAGCAAACATTCATGTTTTGTGAACTGCCTTTGAGAACCATGTGGCAAAGAACTATGAGCAGACTCTAGGAGCTGGAGCTGTTCCTGGCCAATAACTAGCAGAAAAATGGGCACTCCAGTCTTACAAATGCAAGGAAATGAATTCAGCCAACAACAAGTGAGCTTGAAAAAGTACCCTGAGCCCAGATTTCTGACCCACAGAAACTGAGATAATAACTTCGTGCTGTTTTAAGCTGATAAGCTTGTGGAGATTGGTAAGAGAAAACTAATATAAAGGGATACAGAGATGAATATGGTAGGCTCTTTGGCACCATGCAACTTATATTCTATTCCTGGAGGGACATAAGACACACAAAAAATAATTTTAATCTTAATCAGGGTATATAAGCTTATGTCTGAAAAGCTTCACAAGCAAAGTAGAGAAAGAAATATGGCTGAAGAAAATCAGGGAAGGCTTCAAGGAGGAGGTGACATTTGTACAGGCTTTAAAATTTTAAGAGAATTTCAGCAAGTAGAGAGGTGGACCCAGAGCAAGTATCTTCTGGATTGACCAGATTCCTGCTTGGCCTTGGATAGAGAGCTATGCAGTATACAGGCTCTGGATTCAGTTTGTCTAGATTCAGTCCTTACTCTACCACTTACCAGCTGCATGACTTGAACAAGAGAATGAAGCTCTCTGATCCTCAATTTCCCCATCTGGGTAGGAGGGGTAGTAATAACAGTGTCTACCTCTGGTACAAATCATGTAGCCAGAAAACAGCAGAGCCTTCTTTCCTTGCTTGTGCTAACTCCACACCTGTATCCACCATGTGGATTTGAAGCTTCTGAGACTGAACACCTTCCTGGACACTGCCTGTGACATTTGTAGGGCCCAGGGCAAGACTACAAACAGAGGATAATATACAATATGTCTGGATATCTACAAGTCATAAATCAGCCTAAAAGCTATTGAATAAAATAAGTTCTAACCCCACTCTGGCAAATATACTTCATTATAACAAAATGTAAATAAATAAATTAATAAAAGTGTTTTTTTTTTAAAGTGGTTCTTGCTACATTGCCTCAATTTGGGATACCTCTAAAGCGTGGTTTCAGCTCCAGAGTTCCCCACAAGATATGCTGAGACCTCAGTGGTAACCACACAGAGGATCAGCTTCTCCCTTTTCCTGATCCTGCCTTCCCTACTTCTTTACAAGAGTGTCTCCTGAGAACTCTCCCACCAGCATTCTGCATGCACATCTGCTCCCAGAGGACCCAGTCCAAGACAACCACCCACTCACACCTGAGTAATTGAGCACATAGGATTTTTCACCTATGGAATGTCTTCCTATAGGTGGCCCTTCTAATCTGCACCCGTTGCTACTGAGTCCCTTGCCATACCTCATGCTGGTCCATACCCTATGGCTTCAAAGCCAGGAGTCACTGCTTAGGAGGAAAAACAGGGTTACTGTTACCTCTTTATTAAAACGGCAAAGTTGTGCATCACTTTGGCAGTTTGTCACATGAACAGTCCCCCTTGGGAGGACCAACTCTGTGTGTCGATCACATTCAGCATTTAAAAAAAAAATTTAATTATGTGCAAAGAGAGAGTCCATGTGTCATTTGTTGGCCAGGTTTGTTTGGGACTTTATTATCATACATATCACTGTAGCCTATTCTCGGCAGATTGGACAAGTTTCAAGGTTAATACAAATGTTCTGACAAATTATTATTTTGAAAGTGATTGGAGAAAATGTCCCATTCTAAGCATATGTTTGACCTTTTGGGGAAGGAAAAAGAAGAAAATGCTTGTGGAAGCCTCGTGTAGTTTGAGTTCTTTTGACAGCTCCAAATTGTTTGGCAAGCATTGAGTTGCTCTAAGCACTACAGAGACCTGCAATTCCTTCCGAAGTCTCTCTCCTTCCACTTGGACTCGTCACTTTAAGTAATAATGACAATAATCATAAAGTAATAAGAAGTGGCATTTTTTAGCCAGGTCCAGCGCTTTGTGGTCTACATGTATTATCACATTCAGGGTTCACAGCAACCCTGAGGAGGTGAAACTCTTTCACCTCTGTTGTAGAGAACAGGGAATTAAGGTTTAGAGAAATTAAATAACTTGCTCAAGGTCAAAGTGTTTAAGTAGTGGAATCTGGATGAAAACCCAGGTCTATCCATCTCCAAACCACCCAAATACTACTTGTCTTGAGCCATAGCTAAAGGGTAGCAGAGGTGATGTCAGCAATTCACCTGCCCATAGCAGTTTCCTGGCCAACTTCCAGCAGCCAAGGTTGGCATCTCTGTGCCTGAAGGTCTTTTCCCAGTCTTCAGGAGACTGCATTGCCCCTGCAGAGCAGGTCATAAGTGCTAGGAAATTAACCAGGAAAGAAGCTCTCAACTGATGATTCTTGAGAGTTGGCCTATAAATATCCCAGCTCTCTGGCTTAATGGGTTGGATCATTCTGAGTCCTGTGTTGAATGCCTTTTCTCAGTATTTCCTTCCAGGGCTAAGTTCCAGCCACCCACTGTGCTGACTGGTTAATAATGCACCTTTTATTGGCCACTTTCCCCTCTCTGTATCACCTCTCCACTACCCCCCTATAGTGTCCTCTACAATTCCCTAATGAACTTAAATCTTTGGCTCATAGTCACTCGCGGAGTAATCTAAACTGGGACGGGGGTCCCTAAACCCACCCCTCGGGATTAAGATACCTGTGACAAGTGGGGACTGAGGAAGGACAAGTGTTGGGCTGACCCATTCTGCTCCTCTGATGATAGCAATGACTTTAAATAATTCTATCCCAGCTACTTTGGTCCTAACTCTTATGACCCCAAGTTACCTCCCAACCACCCTTATGTTGGCAGGAAAATGCTGTTGCAGTTTAAATCTTCCCCAAGGAAAAATATTTTATGGAAACTTCTATAACCAGAAGTCACAGATTTAAGACTTCCAGAGACGCTAAAGGACACAATCAGAGAACCCAAACCAATGCCTGCAGGTATGATTTCCCTGCCATCCCTCCAAGGCAGTGTGCTAGAGTAATCTATGGTGGTTGTGTCCATGGACACTGCCCCTAGGCTCCCTAGGTTTGAATCCTGTCTTCAGTACTTACAAGTTGTGTGATCGTGGGCAAAGTTCTTAATCTCTCAGTGACTTCATTTCCTCAGTAGTGAAGTCAAGACAATAGTAATCTCTACCTCATGAGACAGTTGTGAATACAATTTAACTTATATGAAGTATTTAGACAGTGCCTAAACACACATAGTAAGTGCCTGATAAATATTACCTTTTACTATTATATGTGTATTATTACTCATACTAGTATTAGTATTATACATATACTGAGAAAGAGGTAGTGGGATCAGTACTCAATAAATGTAACGTGTTATTACCAAAGTTTGCCTAACTCTCCTCCAGTAGGACTCATTTTTATCATTTACAGAACCATGATGCAAATCAGTAATTTTCAGAGTCATCGAGATACATGAGTCTAGGTCCCTCCTACCATAACTTTGTATACACTGGCCCAAGTGGCACTTCACAGTAGAATCCCAGATCTGCTGGAAAAGTCAGCTGAGGGAGACACTTTCCTAAAATAATACCTTTATTCTTCAGATGGAGACCCAACACTGTCTCATAAGCAAGACCCTCCATGACTGGGCTCCCCTCACCCCCTTCTGCTCTCAGGAGATTCCTCACCCCAGCACCCAGTAACATAGCACTCTGTCCCACCGGCTTCTGTGCAGCTCCTCCTGCCACTGCCTAATCGGAGGCCTGCCTTTTCTTGCTTTTTCTGGAAACGCTATTCAAGGGATCCCCTAGACTTTTCATTTCTGCACAAGATCATTTATTCTACTGGATCCATCACCCCCATAATTACTTAAACATTTAATATCCTTCTCCTTCCTGGCTCACATCCACACACATTGGACAATTCACTATATTTTGTCCTGTGAAAAGGAAAATACACTAGGTTTGTAGTCCAAAGGCTCAGGCACAAAACTCTTTTACCTTAGCGAAGACACATAATTTCTCCGAGTCTCAGTTTCCATATCTATAACTGATCATTCGTTCAGAGGCAGCAGGAAATGACACCCCCAGGAGCAACTTGCAGCCAAGGAGAGAAGGGAGTCAGTGAATAAACACCCCAGCTTTCGTGCCTTTTGATAGGACAGTTCTGAGATGTGTTCTAGAGCAGCGTTCAGCAAACTTTTTCTTAAAGGACCAGACAGTAAATATTTTAGGTTTTGTGGGCCGTATGGTTTCTGTCGCGAGTATTCTACTCCAGACAATACATAGACAAATGAGCGTGGCTGTGTTCTAATAAAACTTTATTCACAAAAATAGGCAGGTGGCCCTCAAGCCCATTCTGGAGTGTCTCTGAGGGTTCCCAGGGGGATTGGGCCCAGTTGCCCACACCCGTAACTCACTCACAGGCACACTGTCCCCTGTCTTTCCTTCTCCTTTCCCTGCCTCCCAGCACCACTCCTTCACCTCCTTTGCTGGGGTCACCTCGCAAATCCTGGTCTGGGCTCTGCTTTCACAGAAACCCAAACTTCAGACTAAGGGCTATGAAGGTCAAGTGTAAGGAGTCATGAGGCCATATAACGAGAAACGTGTCCAGTCTGATGGGGTCAGAAGGAGTGTTCCAGGCAAGGGGAACAGCATAGGCACAGCTCTGCATAGGGAGGGCTCATAGCTGCCCTGAGAAGCTGGAAAGAGACCAGAGTGGCTGGAGCATGGGAGGAAATAGGAATATCAGAGCCACGTGACCAAAGAGAGAGGTGGGGCCAGATCCTGCGGGACCATATAAGCCATACTAGGGCCTCGGGTCTAGACCCTGAGGTAGTGGAGAGCCACCAACGTGTTCAAGCAGCCGAGTGGCATGACATGATGTACGTGCACAGGCCAGGCTCCAGAGGGGCCACCAGAAGCTCTGCTCCCCTGTCCTCCAGGTCGTAGCAGTGACCTGCTCCCCTAACCCCACTCACCCCCATTTCCTTAGAATTCCAGGCAGAAAATCAAAAAAATCACCCTAAAACAGACTCATAAACCATTAAGTACCCTCCATCAACATGGGATAGAGGGAAAAATAACCAATAAAAATACGTAATAAAACAACTACAGAATGAACAGAGCTGTAGCCCTCCAGACCTGCCAGCATATTGCTTAGCCTAGGGAAAGGATTTGGCAGGAATATCATTTGATTCTGCAGGCTCCCTGTCAATTACTTCAAAATGCCCTTTACTCCTTCTTATTTTGTATCTTTGTTTTGAAGAATTGATGTTACAAAGTCTTCAATGGGGAATCCTGGAAAAATAGCCTGCCTCCCACCCCTGCCCCTTTACACAGACAAGAAAGAAGGAAATTTCACCCAGAGTTGTTCATGTGTTTGTATTTCTCCCAGAAACCCTCTTCTTTCAGGCATATAGACACTTCTGAATCTAGAATCCTCTTGTGGGATAACCCTGTACTGCTTGTGGGCTGAAAAGACGGTTCATCACTGTTCCCTATAAGAATCCACCCCAGTATATGGAACTTGAAGATGGAATAAATACACAGTGACATAGGGAAGCTCTTAGAAGATTCTTGGCACAGTCACCTGGTTGGTGGTGACTTTTTCCTAGGAGAGGTTTGGGGGGTAGCCACTCTGGTCCATGTGGATAGATCCAGTCTGTAACAGTAGCCAGGTCTTGCAGAGGTAGATTTCAGGACAAATGACTGCACTTTCCTGTGACCAAAGCCACTGAGCTGCAAGCCACATGCTTTAGAGCGTGCCAAAGGAATCCTTCCACTCTCCCAGCCTTCCTTGATATATTCGCTGAACACATGATCATGTGGGTGTTGATGCAAATGTGTTTCTTTTGGGTTGCTCTGAAGAAATGGTACTGCTCCTACAAGTAGTATCGGGGCTGACACATTTGTAGATCCAAATAAAAGTCAGCCCCTGAAGTTGAATAGACCTTCCTAATTTTCTTTCTTTTCTTTCTTCTGCTATTCTTTTGAAAATGGTGAATTTAATGCGTTCCTAGGTCAAGAAGTTAGGGGAATCATAAATCCTACATAGCCAGGAGCACCTTTTTAGATAATGTTTCAGTTAGATTTCTTTTGGTTACAATTGACAGAAAATACACCTCATATCTGCTTAAGCAAAAAGGAAATTATTAAGCAAATCCAACTGAGGAGGGTAAGGCTCACAACATATGCAGCTTCGTTCTTTCTTTCTCTTTTTTTAAAATAGGAAATGTGCTATTTATTATTTTTTAAGTCATTTCAGGATTTTTAAAAATAATTGTTTTATATGCAGGAGGAAGTTGCCAAAACTTATCACTTACTAGCAGTGGTTTTGAAATTTTGACCCATCCCTCCCCCCCATAGCAAATACATTTCACTGTAACCCACTTATTTTTTTCCATTCTATTTCTTTTTGTTAATGCTGGTGATGACCCATTCACTTTATTTTCACAACTCATTAATGATTCATAACCCACTGTCTGGAAAACACTGTCTTAGATGTTCCGCTCAAACTTTCCTACTGAACTGTCTGAGCGGTAGGGGAGAGAGTAATGGAGACTCAGTTTCTCTCTCTGGCTGTGTTGGCTTCATCCTTTAGTTCCACCATAGAAGCCAGATGGTACCAGTTGTTCTAGGGCCTATATCCTTTCTGCCTTAGTGCTGGGGGCCCATGACTCTCCCAGTATTCCCCGAAAATACTGTCATCATGTCTCATGGGCTTTGGTTAAATTGAGCACCATCTCTGAACCACTTGCTATGACCAAAAGAACCCTGTCTGCGAACCAACCTTGATGATGTGCCGCATCCATGGCCAGGCATGAAGCTCTATTCAAGCACATGGGCTGAAAGTAGGGGAGGAAAGATTAGGGTGCGCTTACAACCTACAAAAACATAGATGTCCGGGCCGGCCCGGTGGCGCACTGGATAGTGCGCTGCTTGGGAAGCGCGGCGGCACTCCCGCCCGAGGGTTCGGATCCCACATACAGACCGGTTCCGCTCACTGGCTGAGCGAGGCGCGGGAGCAACACCGAGGGTTGCGATCCCGTTGCCGGTCCCCTGTCCGGTACAGGGGCAACACTGAGGGTTGCGATCTGTTGCCAGACACGGAAAAAGACAAAAGACAAAAAAAAAAACAAAACATAGATGTCCTCTACAGGGCTAGGCCCAATCACAGGTGAAACTGACAACTACCTTATGATTGACAAACGGGAATCGTGCCTCAAATGAGGCCCTCCTCCTGACTCACCAGTTCCTGGGGTAAATTTTACACAGGTTTGAAGCTTTCTTCTCATAATAGAAGATAAAGCTTAAAGTACAAATGCCTCTAGGAGACTGGAGTCAATTCAGACCAAAGTGTAAATGGCTGCTGCAAAATTTCTTTTGATTGAGGTGGAAGGGAAAATGTATCTGTCTTAATCAGTTTGGGCTGCTATAAAAAAAAATCATAAACTGGGTGTCCTATAAACAGCAGAAATTTATTTTTCATAGTCCTGAAAGATGGGAAGTCTAAGATTAAGAACTCAACAGACTCAAAGCTCTTCTTGCTACTAGGAGTAGAAGGAGGAAATGGAAAACACATTCCCTGCTTTCAGAAGAATCACAATTTACTTAGAAAACAGAATATGTAATACCAAATCAGGACAAAGACTTATGGTAATGCAGGTTGCATGGTGAATGATGTTCCCTAAAATAGTGCACAATACGTCCTGAAAACTATATACAGTGGCACTCTAAAAATGGTTTAAAGCAAGTTATCAGCAAATATAAATAAACTTAGGGAAGTATTCCCCAAATCGTGTTCTGTGGAATAATAATTCTTCAGGATTTTTAAAGGTATTATATAAAGAAAAGTTCATTGAATTAAGGAGTTTGAAAAATTCCAAGTTCAATAGGTTCTTTATTGCAGGACTTCTCAGAGCCTTCAGTATGTTAACATGTGCAGTTAATCTCCAAGGAGGGGGCGGTACAGAATGAGGCACTTTCCAAATATATTTGATGATAGAGTTATATGCAAAGTATATATATTTCAGAAAAGCTGACCCAATGCAAAATGAGTGGCAAATATCCTTGCTCTTTCAAGGCTTAATTATATTCATTCAGCAACCCATACTGAGCACCTACTGTGTGCCAGGCACTGCACCAGGTGTTAGAGTTATACCCTTTGTAAACAACATGGTCAGGTTTTATGCCTCTGATGCTTACAGAAATTTATTGAAAGGTAAAGGCCAAGGTTATAAGGACATAAAGACAAAAAGATTCTAGTCCAGCTCTCTAAATCCTCAAATTTAGGGAGGGCATGAACCGACCAACAATAATTTGCATATCATAATAATAAGGGCTGAGATGAATATTTATGCAAAGTAAAATGGGAGCAAACAGAAAGTGGTCTACACTTGGGTGGGTGAAGTGTGTTAAGGAAAGGCTTTATCAAGGAAGGAACACATGTACTGAACCTTAAAAGATGAGGAAACAAAGTCCGAAAGAAATAAATTGACTATAAAGCCACATGATTTAGTAATGTCAGGTGCAGAAGCAGAAACCTAGGACTGCAGAGCTTACAAAAACTGCAAGAGGAGTCATAGCTAGAGCTGATTCCTCTGGGGTTCTTGAGGGAAGATTTGGACCTTTCTAGAGTTAGAAACATTATGAGAGTGTAGATGTAAGCCAGTTCCCCTCCACTTGGCAACTCTCTAAGTCTATGTGCATCTGGTAAGCCCTGTGCAGAGCTGAGTGGCTCCAAAGCTCATTAGTCTTAGCCAGAGAACATTCTTGTTTCTGAGGTGTGTTTGCTGGCAATTCAGATTACACCTTCCACTTGAAGAGAGAAACTGGGACAGATGCCAAACCCACTGCAAGCCACTCTGGTCCTTAAAATGGCACTTACAGGAGCTGTAGAAAATATAAACTGGATCATTCACTCAAGACAGAAGAGCAATCATAACTGTAAAATTCTCATTCAGCTCAATTCAATCAGCAGTAACAAAGAGACAAATCCTTGCCAGCTATGCCACCAATGAATCATAAATAAAGTTAAAATTGAGATAGATAGATAGATGGATGGATAGATAGATACAGAAATGGAGAGATGAAGAGATAGATAAATAATGTGATTATACATATATATATCCAAATCATAAGTATACACCTCAATAAATTATTAAAAACTGAGCATACCTGTCTAATCAGCACCCAGATCAAAAAATAGATCACAGCCACCACCACAGAACCCCCTGCCCCCACTTTATGCTTCTTTCTAGTCACTTCCCCAGAGGTAACCACTATCTTTACTTCTAACAGCATAAATTAGTTTTGCCTGTTTTGTATTCTATTGAAATGGATCAAAGAGTATGTACTTTTGTGGGGTGCCTTCACATTATGCTTGTGAGATTCATTTGTATTCATTCAGACATATGGTTGTAGATTACTGTACTCAATGTACAGTGTTCCATTGTGTGACTATACCACCACTTTATCTATGCCACTGTGGCTGGGCATTTGGGTAGTTTCTACTTTTTGGCTATTACAAATTGTGCTCCTATGAACACTTTAGTACATATATTTGGCCATCATGTGTATGGATTTTTCTCGAGTGTATATCCAGGAATGAGACTTCTGTGTTAGCATACATATAAGCTCAGCATCAGTAGATATTGCCAAATGGTTTTCTAAAGTGGTTGTATCAATTTAAACTCTAACTAGCAGTGTTCCAGTTGATCCATGTCTTCATAAACTCTTGGTATTTTTTGTCATTTCCCATTTTAGTCATCTTGCTGGTGTGTAACTACTACTGCACTGTAGGTTTAATTTGTCTATCCTTGATGACTAGTAAAATGTATTAGTTCTTCATATCTTGTTGGTCATTCTGATGCCCTCTTTTGTGAATTTCCTGTTCAAGCGTTTTGCTCGCTTTTCTATTAAGTAATCTTTCTCTTCCATATTGATTTGTAGGAGTTTTAAGTATATTAGTGATATGGGTCTTTTGTGGATATACATGTCTTGGGGACTTCTTTTTCACTTCATTGTGTCTTGATGGATGGACATTTTCAATCTTCAAATATGCCAGTTTATCAATCGTTTTTCTTTTATGGTTAGCATTTTTCATGTCCTGTTTTATAAAAAATCTTTACCTACTTGGAGGTCATAGTTTTTCTGTTCTTTTTTTTTTTTCTGTTTTCTTCTAAAATCTTTGTGATGTTGCCTTTCACTCTTAGATATGCAATCTATCTGGAATTAATTTTCTGTATGGTGTGAGGTAAGGGTCAAAATACATTTTTTCCACATGGCTGTCCAATTTATACCTCGCAAGTTTTAATATTGAGGTAAGGCCAGCAGATTATTTTTAAACAGCCTGTTTGGGATACAGAGAGAAATCCTGGTTAATTTGAAAAATACCCTTAGAAAAGAAAGAGAAGAGTCTTCATGTTTATATAATTGTACTGAGGGCTTTGTGTAAAGGTCCTATAAGATGAGACTAAGTCTGCTTTTCCAATCTAAGAATCTGCAATCCTCCACACAAAAGACACAATGACTAATTGTGGCTGCTCTATCACAGCATGCTGTGTTATGCCACTGTGCTTCTACACATGATGTTCTCTGCCTGAAATGCTGTCCCTGTCTCTTCCTGCTATTTCTTCAAGACTATTTTCCAACACTCCCTTGTCCATGAAGAGATTCATGATTCTGTCACTACCATGGTCATTTTTGCCCATAACATACCTAACCTGTCTCTGTGAATAGCAATTGTTCACCCTGTTCTAATTATTTTTATGCCTCACTTTCCACTAGATCATGAACTCTTTGAAGGCAGATGCTGTAGTTTATTTGGTGTTGCCACCATTGAGTACAGCGCCTGACCCATATAAGAACTTAATGTTTTGATTTTATTAATGTCAAGTAAGTCAGAGTAGTGTGAATTCCATCAATAGAAGCATCAGAAGATGGAAATGGGACCATGACATGTCTTAGAAAGTATTAGAGAGAGAGAGAGAGAAATTTAAGGTCTATGGTAATATCATCCTTTTTGAACAGGAGAAAAAACTAAAAGGGGCAGGGGAGAAATAGCAGAGACAAAGGTGGAGAAAAAAGAAAGAAGACTTCTATTTTTATCAAGGATGAAGTGACTGATATTGGGCTTGTCAACCCATCTTAAATTGCTATAAAATGGAATAAAACATGAAAGACAACTATTTTTAAACATTGGAAAATACACAGCACAGGGATTTAGAAAGAAGGAATGTAATCAGGTGATCCCAGTGTTTACTGTACTCTCTGTATGGACAGTTTACTGACCATGGCACAGGAAGGTGAAGCCAAAGCCAAACATGATGGTCCTGCTGAGATGAGGAGCCTACAAATAGAGACTAATGGAACAGCTGGAACTGTCAGGATAGGATTCTGGAAAGAAAGTTCCTTCACAAATAGAGAGGCCCCAGAATATTTTATGGAGAAACTCTGCATGTTTGATCAATGGATGGGATATACTGTATAAGGCAAGAATTCACAAGGCCTAGAAGATAACAATTACTATGGCATTGAGAGTAGAATGGCGATACTCAAGGTCACACAGTAAGTTAATTGTTGAGATAAAATTCAACAGCTTTTAAAGGAAGACAATGTAAGGCAAACTACTTAAAATATATTATCTACCTTGTCTGGCCCACAATATAGAAAAAATTAGACATGTTAAAAAACAAGAAATGTAACCTATAATCAAGAAGAAAGCCATCAATAAAAACAGGCACTAAGATGAATCAGATGTTGGAATAACAGGCAAGGACTTTAAATCAGCTATTAAAAATATGTTCAAAGACTTAAATGAAAGTATAGTCTTACTGAATAAACAGATAGGAAATCTCAGGAGGAAAATAAAAAGCTATAAAGGAAAATAAATGGAAGTTCTATAACTGAAAATACAATATCTAAAATGAAAAATTGGATGGGCTGGACAGCAGTGATTGCAGAATAAAAAATGGTCACTGACTTTAAAAGCATATCAAATGCAATAACCCAATAAGAAAACTACATATTTTAAAACTGGAAAAATTAATAGAGCCTCAGTGACCTACTGGGACAATAGCAAACAGTATAATGTGACACACCTGTGATTGGAGTTCCAGAGAGGAGAGATTGAAAATGAGGCAGAAAAGTTTCCAAAAACTAATGATGTAAAATTTTCCAAAGTTCATGGAGAACAGATCTAAGTTCAACAAAACCTACACAGGATAAATACAGAGAAACCACAAGTAGGAAAATAATACTCAAACTCCTGAAAATAAAAAAAATAAATAAATTATCTAAACAGCTAGAGAAAAATGACACATTACATAGAAAGAAATAATGATATGAATGTTAGCCTACTTCTTACGAAAAATAATGTAGCTAGAAGATAATAAAATAACATCTCCAAAGCGTTGAAAGAAAAAGACCTTCAAACCAGAATTTTATATCCAGTAAAATATATTCTTTAAAAATCAGGACCAAATAAAGACTATCATATAAACAAAAGCTGGGAGAGTTTGTTAGCAACAAACTGCACTACAAGAAATGCTAAAGGAAATTCCTCAGGGTGAATGAACATGATCCACATAAAAGCTTGGATCTATAGAAAGGAATGAAGAGCATCAGAAATGGAGAATATGAATGTAAATTTCTCTAATTTCCTTAGAAATTAAAGGAGGAAGGAAAAATGAACAGAGAAGAGCAATAAAGTAAAAACCATATAAAATCTGTGAAGTTTATAATTAAATCCCAGCTTTGCCACTTATAAACTATACGACTGTGGAAAAGTTGTTTAACTTCTCTGAGCCATGGTTTTCATCTTTGACTGGGTTAATAACATTACCTCTGTATGGTTGTTAAAAAGTTGGGAAGAATGTACATAGTGTGCTTAGCACAGAGCCCAGGGCCTAGTAGGTATTCATTGCAAGGAGGTGCCACTATGCTGCATGTTAGGAGTTACATAAGAGTCAAAAACTGGAGTTCAGAACTGTCTTACCTAATTCAAGGGTGTATAGTTTTAATAGCCTTTCCCTTATTTACCATTTCTCTTTCTTTCTAAGATTAAAAATTACAACTCTCACAGTATTCATGTCGGTTTGATTGTGTTAGGTCTATACATTAAGAGAAACAAAGCTTCAGAATCATTGATCATTTCAAGTCCCAGTAATATGTACTTCATTTAAAAATCTCAAGAAAACGTGTGCCTCAGATACAAATGTATTATAAATTATGCATGAACTTTTGTCAATATGATCAAAACAACAGCGCATTCCATACTACAAGTTCTATATACTCATATTTCCCAAATTTCACGCTTTTGCTTACCACTTTCATAAATGTCACCATTACTTACTTAATACCTTTAAATGGCTCACTTTTTTTTTTTTTACTTAACTTAATTTCAAAAGGCAACTTGGCATACTATACGGGGAGTACCAGTATCACTGGCCATAAATAGAAAATAAACATTTAAAAAATAGAATAAAAGCAAAACAATGTTGTTACAATCTAGCCACAAACTATCACTTTCCATGGGCTCTGAGGCTGAGGCTTGCTCTGTCTTTGTTGAGACAAAGGGAGAGAAAGAGCTTGAAAGCAATTTATTATCAAATGTTGTAGAGATGTTAAAAACATACCAGCACCTGAGATGTTTCTCCTTGTTAGAATAATAGGAATGAAACAATTTTTAAAGGAATAACTTTCTCATTATGTAATTCAGTTTCATCAATGCTCTGTTTCTAAGCTTTTATTCTCTCATATGTAAAAAAAATTAAGATAATAGTACCTACCTCACATGTTTGGGGCAAAGAATAGGCAAAATAATATATGTCGGGCTCTTAACATAGGGCCAGGCATATAGATGATGCTCAAGAAATATTAGCTATTATTAAAATATTATATGTAAACTCATGATGCACATTTTTCTTGTTCATGGGAAAAACATAGATGGGCTTCTTGTCATTTACCTCTTTCACACTCATGTTGAAATTGAGGAGGACCTCACTAAAGAGAAAGTCACCATGGTCTAGAATTTTAACTTGTTAGTAGACTTCTTTAATTTTAAAATTTCTGGACTAAATATAGAAATAAGATTAGCTACTAAAAGACATTTAAAAACTAGCATTCCCTGCCACATGGGTTTCTGATTTCATTATCCTACTCAATTACTCTCCTTGTGGAGAGAGACAACCTTTCTCTCTCTCTCTCTCTCTCTCTCTCTCTCACACACACACACACACACACACACACACACACACATGCAACCCACTGCCACAATGAACACTCAGTTGATACTTGTATATTATGGAAATAATCTTTAAAGACAAAGCACTAGATCTACCTCATTTTTCAAAGTACCTTATAACAGGGAAAGTATGACTATATGACACTGGTCATTTCTCTAATTTAATAATAAAAACTTTGATTCTACTGAAAATAATTTCTTGTAACAAATTAAAGAAAACTTGTTAGTAAATTTGAATTTAGGAAAACTTCAAAAAATAGATTCGTGAACTTCTACAAATAATGATATATTTACTCCTGGTGGAAGAATCTAAAACTCACTACATTAATACTATATCTTTTTCTTCCACTGACATGAGCTGTTAATTAATTACAGTTTTTGCTATCAAAAACAACAAAAACCAAACAACATAAAAAAGAAAATGTTGTCAAACTGTCACCATACATCAGACATAATGTTCTTTCACTTTCCTAAGATTTTTACCATCCATCAGCTATGTTAATATTTATGGAGTGTTTATGGAAGAAATCTGTTAGAATTAATAAATAATAAAGCTAATATCTTTTTAAAAAATAAATCAAGAATTGTATCATGAAGTTGCCCATAATTTACTGCAGCCACAACAACAACTACAAAAATAAAAACAGAAAAGTAATAAGCAGAGAGGATTATATTCCATTATTTAGAATATCTAATTATCACCAAAATTATTTTTAACAATGAAATGAAATATTGTGGCAACTACAACTTCTAAGAATCTTTTCATTAACCTGTGTAGGGCCATAAGTGATTAGATATACATAGCAATTCATGCTGAGAGATTTTCTTTTCCCCTGATTTGAGCCTGAGATGTTATATTTTATTTGCTGATATATTATTCAAAATTATAGTCGCTATATTCCAAGCTCAGACTGATTTTATTATTTTGTGCTATTTTATCAGGTTTTAGTGTTAGGATTATGCAAACTTCTTGAAACTAATTGAAAGTTACTTCTACTAAAAGTTATTGATGCAAACTTTTTTTACAGTAGTGTAGTGATACAAGGATAGAAATATTTTATTATATACTAGCAGACCTGAGCTCTGGTTAACTTCAGTTTTTCTATTCTTTGATTCAAAAATATAATTTCTCTTTATCTAGATTATTGAAGTTTTTTTTTGATGATAACCATGTTTCTGGGTATAAGGGACTTAATTTTCTGCCAAAACTCAATGATTTCAAAACTCTGTCTTAATAACTGAACAGGACCAATTGCAGAAGTGATAGGATTAAATATGCTGAAGCTTGTAAGTTACATAGGTAAAAAATAGATTACAATTAGAACCAAAATAGTCACTTCATGAACACATTTTATCTACAACTTGCTGAGAAAGAACAGTAATTTTGATACTAGCCAGTACTTGTATTGTTTTTGTTTTAATTTTAGACCATACTAAGCAACTTGCCAAATTACTTTACAAATGCATTGGACTAACTTTTATTGACTGGAGCAAAGAATACAGTTTTTTGTTGTTTTGAAATTTTATCAATATTAAGTACTCAAAATGAGTTTCTTACATACAGAATCTATCGGATGGTATTTTTAAAAATCAATTCTGTCAATCTCTCTCTTTTCATTGGTATATTTAGATCATTTGCTTTTAGGGTGATTAATATCTTGAAATAATATTCATGATCAGGGCTTAAGTCTGTTCCAAATATGTTCATGAATGTTATTTCAAGATATTAATGTAAGATTAAGGGTTAAAGGTTTGATAGAATTCAGCAGTAAAGCCATCCAGTCCTGGGCTTTTCTATCAACCTTTAAAGAGGAATTTGCAACAATTCTCTTCAAACTATTGCAAAAAAACTGAAACAGAGGCCACCATCCCAAACTCATTCTATGAGGCCAGCATCACCCTGATATCAAAACTAGACAAAGATAAAACAAAACAAGAAAACTACAGGCCAATATCCTTGATGAACATAGATGCAAACAAGCCAGGCAAAAAAAGAGAAACAACACATGTTCTCACTTATTTGTGGGAGCTAATAAAAATAAATAAGTAAATAAACAAATGAACAGGAGTGGGGGTGGGGAAAGAAGACACAACAATCACAACAATTCCTTGATTTTGTTAAGAAATGAACAGATATGGTATTGATAGGGGGGAGGGGAGAGAGGGAGGAAGGAAAGGGAGGAATTGATAAATGGACACAAAAATCAACTATATCACATAAAGATACATTAAAATAAAATAAGAAATAAAAAAAATTCCTAGGAACATCTAATGCTTAAAAAAATTCACAACAAAATATTAGCAATCAGAATACAGCAACACATCAAAAAAATTATATACCATGATCAAATGGGATTCATCCCAGAAACGCAAGGGTGGTTCACCATACACAAACCAATAAATGTGATACACCACATCAACAAAATCAAGGACAAAAACCACATGATTATCTCAAAAAAAAAGCAGAAAAATCATCTGGCAAAGTTCAACCACACTTCATGATAAAGGCCTTCAGCAAATTAGTTATAGATGGAAAGTATCTCAAGACAATAAAATCCATATATGGCAAACCCACTACCAATATCATCCTGAATGGGGAAAAGCTGAAAACTTTTCCATTAAGAATGGGAACAAGACAAGTATGCCCACTCTCACCACTCCTATTTAACATAGTACTGAAAGCACTAACCAGAGCAATCAGGCAAGAGAAAGAAATAAAGATGTCCAGATTAGAAAGAATGAAGTCAAACTGTCCCTGTTTGCAGTTGACATGATCCTGCATGTAGAAAATCCTAAACACTCTACTAAAGAACTCTTAGAGCTGATTAATACTTTAACTAATGTTGCAGCATACAAAATCAACACACAAAAATCAGTATCATTTTTATACTCCAATAATGATCTAGCAGAAAAAGAAATCAAGAAAGCAAGCCGATTTACAATGATCACCAAAAAAATAAAATACCTAGGAATCAATTTAACCAAAGAGGTGAAAGATCTCTACAATGAGAACCTCAAAAACTACTGAAAGAAATTAAAGAGGACACAAAAAGGTGGAAAGACTGTCCATGCTTCTGGATTGGAAAAATTAGCATTGTGAAAATGTCCATACTACCCAAAGTGATCTACAGATTCAGAGCAATCCCTATCAAAATACCAGTGAAATTCTTCACAGAAATACAAAAAATAATCCTAAGATGAATATGGAATAACAAAGGCTATTGGTTTTTTTGGCCATAGCCAAAGCAATCCCAAGCAAAAAAATAAACAAATAAAGCCAGAGGTATAACACTACCAGACTTCAAATTATACTCCAAAGCTATTATAACTGAAACAACATGGTACTAGCATAAAAACAGACACTCGGACAAATGAAACAGAATAGAAACCCCAGAAATCAACCCACATACTTACAGCCAACTGATCTTTGACAAAGGAAATGAGAATATACATTGGGGAAAAGACTGCCTCTTTAATAAATGGTGTTGGGAAAATTGGACATCTATATGCAGAAGAATGAAACTAGATCTGTACCTCCCACCATATACCAAAATCAACTCAAAATAGATTAAAGACTTAAGTATAAGACCTGAAACCATAAAATTACTAAAAGAAAACTTGGGGGAAATACTTCAGGAAGTAGGACTGGGCAATGGCTTTATGAATAAGACTCCAAAAGCACAAGCAACAAAAGAAAAAATAAACAAATAGGATTATATCAAACTAAAAGGCTTCTGCACAGAAAAGGAAACAATCAATAGAGCAGAAAGACAACCTATGGAATGGGAGAAAATATTCACAAACTATACATCTCACAAGGGATTAATATTCAGAATATATAAGGAACTCAAACAACTTCACAGTAAAAAATAAAATAATCCAATTAAAAAATGAACAAAGGAGCTGAATAGAAATTTTTGAAAGGAAGACATGCAAATGGCCAACAGGTACAGGGGAAAATGCTCAATATCACTAATCATCAGGAAAATGCAAATCAAAACCACACTGAGATACCATCTCACCCCAATTAGACTGGCCAGTATTAGAAAGACTGAAAAATGCTGGTGAGAATGTGGAGAAAAGGAAACCCTCCTACTCTGTTGGTGAGACTGTAAAATAGTACAGCCATTGTGGAAAACATTATGGAGGTTTCTGAAAGAACTACAGATAGAATTACCATATGATCCAGCAACCCCACTTCTGAGCATATATCCAAAGGAAAGGAAATCATCATGTTGAAGGGATGCCTGCACTCCCATGTTCATCGCAGCTCTATTTACAACATCCAAAATATGTAATCAACCTAAATGTCCATCGATGGATGACTGGATAAGGAAATTGCTGTATATATAACAATGGAATACTACTCAGCCATAAAGAAAAATGAAATTCTGGCATTTGCAGCAACATGGACAAGCTTGGAGAAAATTATGTTCAGTGAAATAAGCCAGACACAGAAAGAGAAGTACAACATGTTCTCACTTATAAGTGGGTGGGGGGAGAGAGAGAGAGAGAGAAACCACAATATGTTGATCTTTCAGGAGAAAACATAATCTATGGTTACTAGAGGAAGGAAAGAAAGACCACAGTGGTGCATTGGACTTGCAGAGGGAGACAGCATACCTATGGATACAAAGGAGGATGGGGGGAAGGGGGAGGGGGAGGGAAGTTGGGGATTAATTGGGTGGGGGACATAGGGTATAATCACAATTTGTGGTAATAGGCATGCTGCCAGTATTGATCTGGCCATCACATCTTGGGCACGAGTGGTGATAATCAGCTTTGCACCCCATGAACATTCATAACCAATTAAAAAAATTATTATTATTATTTGTAATAATGAATATGCTAATAATGCTGATTTGACCAAAACAATAAAAAGAGAGATTAGGGGATAAGAGAAATAGTCTACTGACCAATCAGTTAACAACTTCAGGCTGAGTGATAAATCACATTGTAATGCCCACCAATAGAATAGCCTTTACCTAGCCATGCCCTGACATCACACTCTTGGATTATATTGTGAGATGCTTCAAGAAGCTGCTAAATAAACCCATTACTTTACTTATTGTAAGAAGGCTTTTGAATATATTATCCACTATATTCAGTATCCCCTCTATGAATGCCAAATTAAATTTTTATTTTAGAAAGTTTATTTCTCCTGAGAAATAAAAATAGATTTTTTATTGACAAAGTGATTTCGTAAATAGTAATATTTTACTTTTTGCTTTGACTTCCAGGAAGCTCAACATTCATTTTTTAACCGTAAATTATAACCTTATAATTGATTTACCATCTCTGCCTTTTATGTCATTGTGGTTTTATATTTTACTTCATATGTTAAATTACCATAAGACAATGTTCTTCTTATTACTAGGAGCACTCAATAATCTTTTACATATGCTCACATTTGTACCCCTCCAAAAGTTCTTTGTTCCTTCTTGAAGTTCCATCCTTTTGATTGAAAATATTTCCCTTCAGCCTGAAGAATCTGTTTATCTTTTTATCTGTTGAACATTTGGATTGTTTCTAGATTCTGGTTATTATGAATAAAGCTGCTATGAATGTTTGCGATCTCTCTTGAGACGTACGTTTTCTCTTATCTTGGGTAAATATCTGAGAGTGGAATTGCTGGGTCTTATAATAAGTAATTGTATGTTTAATACCAAAGTGTTTTCCAGAGTTGTTGTATCATTTTACATCCCTTCCAGTAACATCTGAGAGTTGCAGCTGTACTGTATCCTCAGCAACCTTTGCTAGTGTTAGTCTTTCAAATTTTGGCCAGTCTAGTGAGAGAGTAGTAGTTTTGATTTGCGTTTTCCTAATAACTAACAAAGTTGAACGACTTCTCATGTGTCCATTAGCCATTTGTATGTATTCTTTTGCAAAATGTACGTTGAAATATTTTGCCCATTTTTTATTGGATTGTTTACCATCTTACTACTGAATAGTAAGAGTTATTCATTCTGGATCCAAGGTCTTTGTCAGATATATTATGATTGCTTTCTTTTATTCAGTGGCTTGTCTTCCACTTTCTTTTGAAAAGTGAGATTTTCATTCACTTTTGAAGGATTTTTTTATTTTTTATTTTTTGCTAGGTGTAGAATAAGTTGTTAGATTTTTTTTTCCTTTCCACATGTTAAAAATGTTATTCTATTATCTTTTGACTTCCACAGCTTCTGCTGAGAAGTCAGCTATAATTCTTAATGTTGCTTCTGAAGGTAATGTGTCCTTTTACTCTGCCTACCTCTAAGACTTTTTCTCTTGATCTGTGGCTTCAGCATATTCACTACCACGTGTCAAGATGTTATTCTCTTTGTAGTTATCCTGCTCGGGGTTTGCTGAGCTTCTTGAAACTGTGGGTTGATATTATTCATAAATTTTGGAAAATTCCTAGTCAATAAAGATGTCTTCATTATTACTTCTGTCCCACTTGTTTCTCTCCTCTTCATCTGAGTTTCCAATTACATGCATGTTAGACCAGCTGACAATGGTCTATGAATTTGTTACTCTCTGTTCTGGCTTTTTTTTTTCTCTCTGTACTTCAGTTTAGATGACTTCCTTTAACATTTCTTCAAGTTTACGAGTTTACTAATCTTTTTTCCTGCTGTTTTCAGTGTGCTATTAAGTCCATCAATTAAATTCTTAATTTCAGATATCATATTATTTGATATTGAACCAGAGTGTCCATTTGGTTTTCTTTTAGATACTTTATTTCTCAAGTGAAATTTTCTATCTTTCCATCCATTTCTCTACAATTTTCTTGCTTTTCTTTAATGTATCTGTGATCATTATTTTAACATACTTGTTCATTTCAATGTTTTGATTATTTGGGGATCTGTTTCTATTGGCAATTTTTTTCTCTCGATTGTGGATCATATTTTCCTGCCCCTTCTCATGTGTCGTATTTTTATTATATGTCAGACTCATATAAAAGAACTTAGAAACTATAGTTAATGTTAAGGAGCTGATCACCTTGATTCAATCAGGAATTAAGATGGGTTATGGCTGGGTAGTGACTAAATTAGTTTTGGTCTACCTCTGATTTCAATTGCCTTGACAGTAGAAACCTGTCTCATGTCTATTGTTGGCCTCTTTATCATATTTTCTGCTTCTAAGAACTGTGAGACTGGGTGATCCCACTTTCCATTCCCAGCCCACTCAGCAGGCTCTCTTGCTGTGCCAGTTTCCAGCAAAAATCCTATAGAGGAAAATTAATGAGCAGAGAAAAATGGTTCCCTGATTCAGCTCACTTTTGTTAAGTCATTATCTTAATATGGTTTATTTACATTAACTTTCCCCCAGTTCTTATTCTCTATTATATCTATATTTCCCAAAGCCCTGATTCTTTCCTATTTTATTTCTTTCTTGTATTCATTTAAGTTGCTTCAGATATTTGTCAACTAAGACAGGACCTAAATATTTAAATAAATAAATTTAATCTAAAATTACTGCCTTAATTATATCATATCAAAGTGTATTTTTAAAGTTTACTTTAAGGCCTTTGATTTCTGAGAAATCACAAAGATAATTTCTTTTCAATTGACTTTGGTTTTTAAAGATTATTCTTGGATTTTCAAAAGTGCTACAAGAACCAACACACAATTTATTAGTAGAATCTACAGTGGATGGGCAGTTGGCTACTGAATTAAATTCATTTTTTCTAAGCCAGTCTCTTTAGTGAAAAAAAATGAAAGAAATAAAGTGGGACATTTAAAATCTAATAGAAATCTTGAATATAATAACTACTGACAAAAGGCAATTAAAGAACCCTTTTAAAAATTTTAATAGAAATAAATGAGAATGTTCAAATGACAGGCACCTAAAGGATAGAAGGACATTTGTTAAGTTTAACTGTTACATTACTCCTAATTATTTTCCCTAACTCGAAGAAAAATTTTGCAACTTTTTTCAAGTGCTGTAAATAATGATTCTTGAGTTTATTAACAAATAAAGGTGAATTAATACTGCTTCCTGTATGTTTCTAATTGAGCATCCTTTTACCATTATATAGTCCCACAATGCATTCAGAATCGCATGCCTATGTTCGTTACATGGAGAAATGGTGAAAAGTCAGAGTAGAATGTCCTTTTCAATTGATTAAGGAGGTTTTTAAAAGGGAGAAGGAATACTAATTGAAAAGGCACAACTCAGTGTGGTTTTGATTTGCATTTCCCGGATGCTGAGTGATGTTGAGCATTTTTTCAT
>NW_007729197.1:251398-253723 GCF_000696425.1 Galeopterus variegatus
TAATCATATACATTGTATATTGACAAAATAAAAATTTAACGAAAAAAAAAAGAAAAGAAAAGGCACAACTCACATCCCAAGGACACCTCTTTATAACTGCCATTTCATGTTTCTAAGTTTTTTCCAAGACCTATATAGTCTGACAATACTTAGAAAGATTTTAAAGATCACATACCAAAGGGGTGGGGAACTATTCTAAAATCAAGTGGGGTTTATTTAAGGGCAAAGAGAGCTTGCCATATATTTTCAGCTGTATTTAAGCATTCCCTGTACTGTCCTAGTAGGATTTTTTGTCAGATTTCCATTTCAGAATAGGGAAAACAGGTTGCAAGAGGAGGTGGAATATATAGAGCTGTGATCTTGAAGGAGGTCTTCATGTTCAACGACATTTTTGCCTGCTTGGAGTTCAGATACAGTACCAGTAATCCGTTTCCTTTGCCTTTAATTGTTTAAGCACTCATCTGCCTATATTAATAGTGAGTGCAGTATGTTCCTTTAAAGGCTTCTATTTAGTTATCCATAAAAGACAGGGACTTATTTGGAAGTGCAGAAGAGTCAGATAAGTCCCCTTGCCGCATGGATACACTGTGTCACTGTTGAACACCAGTTCTGCACAATTACATACCTATCTTGCAGTCAGGTTGTGAAGGATTTATATATGAGCGAAACACCAAGATCATAGGTAATCTTGCCTCGTGGTGAATTACACCCACAGACTTCATGTTGGATTACCCCAGTCTATCAGGCAGGTTCTAGTGATGTTGCACCTCAAAGGAAGGTGAATCTATTAAGTTTTCTAGAATATGATTCTCTCCCAGGAAGCTCAATGATCCCTACACCAAATACCCACCTCCTTTCCCACAAGTTCTTTGGGGGGAGCAGCCTTGCCAGGCCAAAAGAAATCCCACAGTATCTGCTCCATGGAGTGCCTGCTCACCTTTCGTTTAGATAACTACAGCAAGCCTTCAAGAAGAGACTTTTTGCATCCTTCTAGACAGAGCACTGGTTGAAAGTTTCACTTTACAAAAGAATCCCAAGTGCTCCTCCAGAATAGGGATGTCTGCCCTTAGAAAAAGCAGGGAGAAATTCGCCTTCGGCGTTCCCACTCCTCCTAGTGAAATATGCCCATCCCAGCAAGACTCTGTTCTGTAGAGTTCTGTCTTGGCCCTCTTCCGTTCTCAGTCTATGTACTACCCCTGGTCAGTTCCATCTTGTACTGTTCAATGCACGTGTATGGATAACTCCCAAATCTGACTCTTCCACCCAGATCACTGTCCTCAGCTTCAGACGTGCGCATCTAACCCTTCTGGATGTCTCCATCTGGATGTCTCACAGACATCTTAAACTCATCACAGATGAACTCACTGTTTCCATCCCTCCAACCCAATTCCTATCCCCAAACCTGCTCGTCCTTCCTGAGTTCCTGTGGCATCAGTGCATGGCACCATGGTCCGCCCATGACTGTGCCGGAAACCTGGGAGCCATCCTTGATAGCTACCGGTCCCTCATGAATTCCATTTCCTAAGCATCTCTCAAGCTGCCTTCCCATTGTCAGACCACTGCTGTTACGTTTTCCTAGGTTACCATCGTCTCTTGTTTGGATTACTCCAACGACCTCCTAACTAGCTATCGAATCACTGGTTTATCTCTCTTTAATCAATTTTCCACCCTGCAGTCAAAATGATCCTTCCAAAAGGAAATCTCACCTGTCAACTACCACCCCCTCCTGATGATCTCTATAACACCTAAAACTTGTTCTGAATTCCCTAAGGGAATTCCAGGCTTTGTAACAAATTTTCAGTACAGCATTTTGATCTGGGCCTTGCCTAATGCTCTCTCTCTCTCTCTCTCTCTCTCTCTCTCTCTCTCTCTCTCTCTCTCTCTTTCCCCCTCCGTCCCTCCCTCCCTCCCCCATCTCCATCCTTCCCTCTCCACTCCCTGACCCACCTTTTCAGCCACATTACAATTCTCTCTCTTTTACGTAAGCCTTTGCACATGTTGTTCCTTCTGTCAAAGGTCTTTTCCTCACTCTTTTTGCGTGACTCCTACACATCCTTCAAAGCTCATCTTAAATGTCACTTCATCTGGAAACCCGCTTAGATGAGGTTAGGTGCCCCTTTAAAGCCAGGTATTTCCCTGATCAAAGCACTTGCACTCCTTTATTAATTATGTCAGTAACTATTAGTCAGGAGCCTATTACATACCAGTATTACATACTATAGAAATACAAGAGAGAAGCGGTGCAGCTGCGTTCCCTCCACTCAGCAGTCCGCGGCTCTGGCGTCGCCGCCTCCGCGGGGCCTGCGCCGCCCGCCCGCCCGCCGG
>NW_007729198.1:0-430 GCF_000696425.1 Galeopterus variegatus
CGGGAAGTGGTGTCGGCCTGTGATTGTTCCCACAAGGGACTACAGAGCAAAAGGTCATCCACATACTGCAGGAGGGTTGACTGTGGGTGGGAAGAGTGAAAATATTTGAGATCTTGGGCCAACACTTGGCCAAAGAGGTGAGGGCTATCCTGGAATCCCTGGGTGAGGACAGTCCAGGTGAGTTGTTCAGAGTGTCGTGTATTGGGGTCAGTCCAGGTAAAGGCAAATATGTCCTGGGAGGTGGGGTCCAGGGGAATGGAAAAGAAGGCATCTTTTAAGTCTAGAACTGAATAATGAGTTGTAGAAGCTGGGATTTGGGATAAAAGGGTATAGGGATTGGGTGTTAAAGGATGAATGGGAATAACAGTGGCATTAATTAAGCGGAGGTCTTGGACTAGTCAGTAAGACCCGTTTGGTTTTTTTACTGCCA
>NW_007729198.1:2488-7263 GCF_000696425.1 Galeopterus variegatus
TCAGCACCAGCTACTTCGCAGAGAGGAGCCATGGTAGAGGAAGGGAGGAGTCCCCGGGAACAAGTTATACAGGGACTAAAGGAAGGCACCAGAGCAGGTGAAATGGGAGTCGGCAGGGAACAAGACGGCGGTAAGGTGGGGCTAGAAAATGGCTGGACAGAAGATGGCGATGGAGGAAAAGAAGATGGCGGCAAAGCTGCTTGTGGGGGTTGAGGGACAGGAAATGGCGGCGAAGCAGGGCTGGAAGAAACAGGGGAGGAAGAGGCAGGAGGGAGAACAGGCTGACTAGGGGGACCCTCACCCCACAGTGGTTGTCCCGGAGACCAGGGCTGTTTACCGGCCGGCCGGCCGGGCGCAGGAGGCAGATGGAGCCATTCTGAAGAGGATTAGAGAGAGAGAGAGAAGGTTTAAAAGGAGGATTAGAATGAGCCCTGTGGCCGGATGAGAAGGACGGAACTCAGAGGGCGTCCCCAATGAGTCATGCCGTTCCTAGGAGATGGGTTCAAGGATGAACCCAGGAAGGAAGGGGGTGTAGGTCGTCACCTAGACCCTCACTTCCTGGAGGCAAAAATGCCGGAAGCCGGAGGGACCTAGCACGCTAGGGTTTACTGGATGGCGGGGGTCCAGGACCTGGTAGGAGGAAGGTTAAAAGGAGTGAGAGAAAGAGAGAGGAATGGGGGCTTAGCCTCCGGGGCCCGGGGAAATGTGATTAGGGTGAAGGTTTAAATAATCTACAAGCCTGACAAAAGGAAAAGGGGGCTTACCTAACGGATGAGCCGGTGGTGGGTGAAGGAAGCCAGAGCTGGAGAAAATGGACGAGGGCAGACCGTCAGTCCCGGGGGTCGCGGAGGAGTCCAAGGAGGTCTGAGGAAGGAGTCCGCTGGCGCAGGGTGAACTCCTTCCTGGGTTTCGGCACCAAATGAAGGGAAGAACAGACGAGACCCGGACTAACAGTTCGCCAGAGAAGTTCCGCTTTATTAAAGGACTGCGCGTACATTTATAGGGAGCTTCACTTTGGGTTTGGATAGGGGATGGACAGGGCGGTAGCTGATAGATGGGTTCAAGGATGAACCCAGGAAGGAGGAAGGTTAAAAGGAGTGAGAGAAAGAGAGAGGGAGGAATGGGAGGTTCAGCCTCCGGGGCCAGGAACATGTCAATGCCGGGGCCGGGGGAAGGTTTAAATGTGATTAGGGTGAAGGTTTAAATAATCTACAAGCCTGACAAAAGGAAAAGGGGGCTTACCTAACGGATGAGCCGGTGATGGGTGAAGGAAGCCAGAGCCGGAGAAAATGGACGAGGGCAGACCGTCAGTCCCGGGGGTCGCGGAGGAGTCCAAGGAGGTCTGAGGAAGGAGTCCGCTGGCGCAGGGTGAACTCCTTCCTGGGTTTCGGCACCAAATGAAGGGAAGAACAGACGAGACCCGGACTAACAGTTCGCCAGAGAAGTTCCGCTTTATTAAAGGACTGTGCGTACATTTATAGGGAGCTTCACTTTGGGTTTGGATAGGGGATGGACAGGGCGGTAGCTGATTGGACGGGGCTGGGCAGGAAGTGAGCCTTGACCTCTGATTGACTGAGGTTTGGTGCGGGTGGGCTTGGGTGTTGGTGCCGGTGGGCTTGTTTACTGTGGAGAAGAACCCGGAAGGGCGCCATATTGCTAGGGAATGCTTTCCCCCTCCCCCTCCCCTTGAGTGCCCACAGTATACTTACAACCTCCACATTAGATCCTTGACCTTGAGTTATCATGGTGGGTAAGGCCAGGTGGAAGCCTCTGAAGTTGCCCTCTCCCCATGTCAAGATAATAAATCAAAACCAATATTTCATCCAAGGGGATGGTAGGTCATGGTGGAGATTAATGCTATCATTAAGGACCTAAAGGATACAGGGGTGGTCATCCTTGTCACATCTCCATTTAATTTGCTAGTCTGGCCCCTTCAGAAACCAGATGGACTCAGGAGAATGACTATAGACTACTGCAACTGCAGACTTAACTGAGTAGTAGCCCAGTATGGCTCTGTCATAATGGCTCTGTCCAGTCCAAAAGGATCTGGACCACCTGCACATCCCACAGAACATCACACCCATCTATTACACTGATGACATTATACTAATCAAGCAGGATGGGCAAGAGGTGGCTAGCATGCTGGAAACCTTGGTAAGACACATGCACTCCAGAGGTTGGGAGACAAACCCAGTGAAGATTAAGGGACCTGCTACTTCAGTTTTTAGGGGTCTAGTAGTTAGGGATCTGCCAGAATATCCCCTTCAAAGTAAAAGGCAAATTATAAAATACACATAAACAAAATAAAAGAAAAAATCACTTACAGAGATACCTAAAATTGTTTAGTGTTTATATCCTTCGAGATGGTTTTCATTGTGACAGAGTATAAATATAATAAACGGATGTGAGACTGTATTTCTCAGCATTATCTGATATCTGCTTTATTTATTTGAGCACTTGTTTATTGTCTTTCTTTCCTCATTGTGATATAAGCTCCATGAAAGTCGTGTTTTTTGTCTTGTGCACTGCTGGCACATAGAACGCAGCTGGTGCTCCAGAAACATTTTTTGGTGAATGAATGAAGCACACTATACACATCATTTTGTAGCCAGCTATTTTCAGCTAACTTCCAGACACTTCAAGCTATAATTCATCTTTCTTAAAATATGTCACTCCAGAAGTCATGTGAAAGCTGAGCACAGCTCCAGAACCAAGAACCCTTAGTCTTCTGGCAGCCCTCAAGTCTTCTTCGTCTTGGCCAGTAGTGCCTTTTGCCTTAGAATCTACAACGGGCACAACCTCGTCTGGATCGTTCTTTAGACAACCCAACTCAGCCAAGGCAAGTACTAAGAACATGCACAAGGACGCTGTTTCCAGGCAAGCAGACCAGCCAAGGTTCACATTCCTCCTCCAGCCACACGAGGGCACTAGAGCGCCACAGCCCGCGCAGGGTCCGGAGCCGGCTGAGAGGACGCCTCTGGGCGGGTGTATTGACTGCCCGGTGTGGGCGGAGCGAAAGGCGCTCAAGCCCGGGCAGAGGGCAGGAAGTGAGGGGGCGGGGCTTGTCGGTGGGATTGCGCGTGCGCTTAGGTCGGGTCAGAGGAGTCATCGCGTTCGCCCCTGCTGGGGTCTGTCCTCACGGTGACGCCTTATCCCTCCTTTTCCGGGTTGGGCCTGGCTGAAGGGAGGGGGTAGAATGCGGGCGTTGGGGTGGGCCTCACTTCGAGGGTCGCTGGGGCGAGGAGCGGGGCCTGTGAGGACAGGGCGGGGTGGGCTGGCGAGGCCCGGGGAGGGACGAGGGGCGCCGAGCGGGCGGGGGCAGCTCCGGGTGTCGTGGGGACAGGCGGGCGATGCGGCGGCCCAGGTGCTGCCCGGGCGGCGCGGGAGCCGTAAACGGGCACGGTGGCCGTATTTCCCGGGATGTACCTCTCCCTCTGCCTTAGCCTTTCCTCTAAGCAGATCTTTTTAAAGTAGGGTCTTAACGCAGTGTTGGGGACCTCACCCTGACGCCTTCGCTTCTGGAAAACCTCCTCCAGCCACCTACGGTATCTGAGAGTCAGCCCCTGTCTTTTACTCCCTCCGTCTCAACTAGAAAAGTTTTCCTGCGTCAACTCCGCAGTGAAAATACATTTCCTGTCTAAACAGTGCTAGGGCGTTTTAATTATTCCTTCCTAAACTTACCTACAAAAATCAGTTTTAGTACTATTTGGATGTTGACTGGCTGTGTAAAACGGAGCAACAGTTTTATTGTGCCTTGCAGTCCTCAACGAGAAATTTTCGTCCTATGAAAATACCTCATTTGGAATTCAGGAGTTGATCAGCTATAGTGTCTCCTACCAGGGCCATGTAATCCTCACTAAAAGGATTTAGGTTCATATCCCTCATTCTGAGCCAGGGTGAAGGGGTGTAGTCTGACATTTGGAAGCTTAAGAACCAAATCTGCTGCCTTATAATTTTTTTTTTTAAAGCCTTCCATCGTGTGTACTTTGCTTGAATGATTGTTTTAAAGTACATGTTCTATTTTTGCCAATCTGACAGATGTTTCCATAGAAACTAGAGAAGAAATAGTCATTTTCAGCAAGAGTTGTTAAAACTGTCTTCCAGGCTTCAGCTGTGAGTGCTATACTTGCTAATTCTGAGATGGTACTTAAAGAATTAAGGATCTGAAATGTTTTTAGAGGCTAGCAATCCATATTGTTTAATTTTCTCACATCATTAATTTAGTAATCCTAGAAGTCTGCCAGCTATGTTTGTTGACCTGCCACAGTTCTTTGAAGAGGAATCAGCCCTGATTCTTTCTTAAGTGTTGCGTAGTCTAGTAATTGGCTCTTTGAAAATGTATAAATAGATTTCTTCCCAATTCTTTACCCTTTCTTAAGGATAAACCAAGGGTTAAAAAATATCCGGCACTATTTCTATTCTAAATGACACTTGATTGTCAGTGATATAAATGATCATCGTTACCTGGCACAGAGGTCTGGCTGCCTGCCCCCTTTCAAAAGCAAACCACTCAAAAGTCAAATGTTGGTGAAAATGGAAATCAGCTTTTATTTAGGAATACCAGTGACCTGAGGAGAGATGTTTGGTAACCCATCTCACGTAAACCTGAAGGAGAGTGGTCAGACTAAAACCATCTCAAGGTATAAGTTACTGAGAGGTTTTAAAACGGGGGGGAGCGGGGGGGCAAGGGAATGAAACGTGGGAATGTGGGAAATGAAAAGCAGGAGGGAGGGGCTTCATGCAGTGCAAAGTCTCACCAAGAATCCCTCTGGTTT
>NW_007729198.1:8167-31265 GCF_000696425.1 Galeopterus variegatus
TGGGGGGGGGGGGGGGGGGGGGGGGGGGGGGGGGGCAAGGGAATGAAACGTGGGAATGTGGGAAATGAAAAGCAGGAGGGAGGGGCTTCATGCAGTGCAAAGTCTCACCAAGAATCCCTCTGGTTTCTGCTCCTGTCCTTGCTGTTATCTCAGGGTCCTACTGGAGGGGTGGAATCAGCATAGCTTTATTGATGTCTTTCTTGGTTTCCCAGTGTCTGGATAGTACAAACAAACCTGCAGCTCTGGGATGGGTGGAAAACAGCTTTACATTCACGTAAATAATGTCATCTTGCCCCCTAACCAAGATTCAAAATATCAACTAACCATGAGAAAACAGGGAACTCATAGAAATGCATGCCAAGAAAAAAACTTTCTAAAATTTGCCTACAGCCCATGCGAGTTTAGGTCCCAACATGGCTTCAGTCCTGCTCACTCCAGCAATAATGGTTTAGTTATATACATATAATACTTGGGGTTTTGCTGATACCTTCAGTATCAGAATACAAAATTTTCACACAATCGAGGGATTGCTTGTCTTATGAGCAGAGCTTAGCAGTGTAAACATGTGCATAGGCATAGAGATTAGAGCTTTCTTTTTCTGAGGGGTGTAAGTAAATCAGGGGGTCTGGAGTTTAGGAATGGAGTGAAGGAGTGTTGGGTAAGGTGCCTGGAGGAGTAGTAGGAGGGCCTGGTCTGCCATATGAAGGAGTTTATTGAAGCTGATAGAAAACCAATGAAAATGACAATAATGGTTTTTGCAAAAAGTCTTACAAAAGCAATACATCCTGTAAAAATTTAAACTGTACAGCAGTACATAAGATGGAAATACTAATAATCCCTCATAACTACTATCTTGCCACCCAAAATAATCATTATGTGTAGTTTGGTTTATCTTCCTTTTGTATATGCTAGCATATATTATTGTTAATATTTTTTTCACACTGGGCGGAGATTTTTGTCTGTTTTGTTCTCTGCAGTATCCCTAGCACCCAGAGTGCTGTCTAGCATGTAGTGGGCATTAAATATTTGCACAATGAATAATATACAATTCAGAGGTCAAAAACTGAATGGAATTTGTCAATGTCTGGTCAAGGAGGTTAAAAAAATTCTTTTTGAATAGGTTGTCAACATTTTAAAATTAATTTCACATAAAATCTGAATTTCTGGCTTTCCTTGAAAGTTTTGAAACATTTGGCCACATTAAGCTCAAATTATATTTGTTGCACTCCTTTAGATAGATGGGTGTGAATCTGTGTTCACATCAGCGTGGCTTTGCTGATACTCACCTGACTGGAGTCTACAAACCTGCACTGTCCAGTATAGTAGCCACTAGTCACATATGGCCATTTAACTTTAAATTAATTAAAATTAAGTTAATTAAAAATCCTGTTTCTCATATATACCAGCCTCTTTCCAAGTGCTCAGAAGCCACATGTAGGGGGGCTATTGTATTAAATAGTGCAGATACAGAACATTTATATCATTGCAGAATGTTCTGTTGCACAGTGCCTCTTTAGACATTTGAGTTTGCTACCCCTGTTATACAGAGTTCTTGCAAGTAGCATTTATTATTATTTTTAAAATTTGCCTGTCTCTTTGTCATGACACAGATCTCCATCTTTTAAATGACTGCATACTATTTTGCAGGTTAGGATTTTTTGTAAATTGTGGGGTAGGATTCCGTTGTCTGATCTGCATTTTAGAAAAGCTCTAGTTTGGGGGATAAACTGGAGGAGGAGGGGTTGGTAGTGAAATAAGACACAGAGATTAGAGGGTGGGTAGTAATCAACACCGTAAGGTCACAGAGCCACGGAAGGGCTTCCATTAAGGAGATGGAATTGAAATGACTAATATGGGCTGAGATCTTTTGGATTCTAAAGTCACTGAAAATAATCATATCTTCTGAAACTGATTCACTTTTGAGAATTGGTAAATTTGGCTTTGTAATGTATAGAAGGAACCCTCAGTTGGTTCCAGTAAACATAAAATATTCAAATGTTATGTTTAAAATGTAGAGTATAAATTTTGACATATGTGTACATCTGTGAATCCAGCATTACAGTCAAGGTAGTGAACATAGTCATTACCCCCAACTCTTTGTAATCCCTTCCCCTGCCTGTTTTTATCTACTCATCCTCAGGCAGTCACTGACCTCTCTTTTACTATAGATTAGTTTGTCTTTTCTGCAGTTTGTATTATAGATCTGGAATCATAGAGTATGTTCTTTTTGGGGGGAGGGGTCTGGCTTTTTATCACTTGCTAGTGTACAGAAATACAGGGTTTTTTTGTATATTGATCTTCTATCTTGCCACCTTACTAAACTCACTTATTCTAGTAGCTTTTTTGTAAATTTTATTGGCTTTTCTATATAGATAATCATATTATCTAAAAATACAGTTTTACTTTTTTATTTCTAGTCTGGATGCCATTTCTTTCTTTTCTCCCTCTTCTCTTCCTCCCCGTCTTTTCCCCCTTTTCCCTGTTTTCCCCTTTCCCCCTTAGCACCCTTCTCACCTTCACAAGGACCCCCAGTACAATGTTGAATAATGAGAGTGGACATTCTTGCCTTGTTTCTGATCTTAGGAAGAAAGTATAGTCTTTCACCATTAAATGTGCTGTTGGCTATAGGTTTTTGGTAGATGTCTTTTATTCCTAGTTTACTGGGAGTTTTTATTAGGGATGAATTTTGGATTTTACTAAATGCTTTTTCTGTCTATTGAGATGATCATGTGGTGTTAACATCTTTTTCAGTCTGTTAATAGGGTGAATTACATTAATTGATTTATGAATGTTTAACCAACTTTGCATTCCTGGGATGAGCCTAACTTGTTGATAATGAGCTATTACCCTTTTTATACTTGAGCTAGATTTTCTAAAAATTTGTTAAGAATTTTTGTATCTAGATTTATGAGGGATGTTACTTTATAGTCTTATTGTAATATAATTTTCTGACTTTGGTAGCAGGGTAATGCTGGTCTTATGGAATGAATTGCAAACTGTTCCTTCCTTTTCAGTTTCTTTTTTTTTTTTTTTTTCCAAAAGATGACCGGTAAGGGGATCTTAACCCTTGACTTGGTGTTGTCAGCACCACGCTCAGCCAGTGAGCGAACCGGCCATCCCTATGTGGGATCCGAACCCGTGGCCTTGGTGTTATCAGCACCGCACTCTCCCGAGTGAGCCACGGGCCGGCCCTAAAATAACTTTTTTTTTTTTTTTTTTTTTTCCAAAAGATGACCGGTAAGGGGATCTTAACCCTTGACTTGGTGTTGTCAGCACCACGCTCAGCCAGTGAGCGAACCGGCCATCCCTATGTGGGATCCGAACCCGTGGCCTTGGTGTTATCAGCACCGCACTCTCCCGAGTGAGCCACGGGCCGGCCCTAAAATAACTTTTTTTTTTTTTTTGTCTTTTTTCGTGTCCGGCAACGGACCGCAACCCTCAGTGTCGTGCCCGTACCGGACCGGGACCGGCAACGGGACTGCAACCCTTGGTGCTGCGCCCGCCCCTCGCTCAGCCAGTGAGCGGGAACGGTCTGTATGTGGGATCCGAACCCTCGGCGGGAGCGCCGCCGCGCTCCCAAGCGGCGCACTATAGCAGTGCGCCACCGGGTTGGCCCCCCTTTTCAGTTTCTTATTAGAGTTTTTGTAGGATTGTAATAATTCTTTAAATATTTGGTAGAATTTTCCAGTGAAGCCCTTTGGGTCTGGAACTTTCTTTGTGGGAAGGTTTTAAACTACAGATTCAATTTCAAAAATAGGTATAGGGCTCTTTGGGTTATTTATTTCTTCTTGAGTGAGCTATGGTAGTTTGTGTTTTTTTTTTGTTTTTTTTGTTTTTAAAGATGACCGGTAAGGGGATCTCAACCCTTGACTTGGTGTTATCAGCACCACACTCAGCCATTGAGCTAACTGACCATCCCTATATGGGATCCGAACCCGTGGCCTTGGTGTTATCAGCACAGCACTCTCCCGAGTGAGCCACAGGCCGGCCCCGATAGTTTGTGTTTTTCAAAAAATTTATTCATTTAATCTAAGATGTCAAATTTAAGATTTCCTGTTTCCTGGTTTTAAGGAATAATGATGTGCCTTACAGTTGTTTCCTTTGTGTTTCTTCTGTGTGGGGTTCATTAAACTTTTTGGATTTGTGGGTTTATAGTTTTCATTAAGTTTGGAAAATTTGGGGTCATTATTTCAAGTTTTTTTTTTTTTTTTGGTCTACTACTCTCCCTCCCTTTTCAGGGACACCAGTTATACAGATATTAGGCGGCTTACAGTTATCCCACACCTCATTGATGCTCTGTGCACTTTTTTTCAGTCTATTTTCTTTCTGCATTTTATTTTCAATGTTGTCTTCAAGGTCACAAGTCTTGATTTCTACTATGTCTAATCTGCTATTAGTCTCATTCAGTGTATTTTTCATCTCAGATATTGTAGTTTTCTTGTCTAAAAGTTCAGTGTAGGTGTTTTTCAGAAATATATTCCATGTTTCTATATAAGATGCTCAAATTTCCTGTAGCTTTTAAACATGTGGAATGTAGTTATGAAAAACAGAGTAAGGTCAGGCCTGTGAACCAAACCAACTCAATTTTCCCTGCAGAGGACACTCTGTTACTTTTCTACTCCTCAGTCATGAGACTCCCTGTCCCACCCAGCACATAATTACCCCATGACCCGCCCTGATAAAATAAATTGAGATAAGAGGGGAACAGATATTCACAGAGTTGCAAAACCCCTCCCCAAGGCTTGTTTACTGTAATTGTAAAAATTAAGTTACAGATTAACCTTAAGACCCCTTTAGGAATTCCTGAATGTGCACAATGCTTCAAGGTGACTGCTACAATGACTTTCCTGGGGTGAGGATATTGAACACCACCACCATCTTGGACCAGAGAGCAGATGCAAGGACTAAAGCCCTAACTGAGCATGCACCCATGACACAACCAGGAAGAACAGAATGGACCACGTTCAGTGATGCTGCCCTGTATCCCTTAACTCCTTTCCCTATGAAAAACCCTGAACAGCTCCCCTGGAAGGCTAGCTTTACTGTAGCTACCTCCCTTATGCATAAGTCTATCCTCTCTTTTAGTGAAGTGTTGTTTGCTTTACTGCTGGGTGCATTGTTCATTTCTGTGATCCAAGGAGGCTAGCTTTACTGTAGCTACCTCCCTTATGCATAAGTCTATCCTCTCTTTTAGTGAAGTGCTGTTTGCTTTACTGCTGGGTGCATTGTTCATTTCTGTGATCCAAGGGCCTAATTCGGTACAAGCCAGGAGGTAAGGGGACTCTGGGTGCTGGGAATGGCCCTGGTATTTTCCTCTTGCAGCACAGGTGCTGCTCTAATAACTGCACCAGTGAAAATTGGAAAGCCTTGGGCACCAGAGAAGACTAGCTGCAAGACGCAAGTGGCCTCTGGGACTATTTTTCTCCCATGTCTCTGTTGCTGGTAAATCTCTCCTGGAGCCTCCAGCATAAATTCTGACAAGACAATGCTTTATTCTCTTTTACTCTCCTTTTTGCTTCCCTTTTCTTCTTTAAGACAAAGCTTTACTCTCTTTTACTCTCCCTTTCTCCTTCCCTTCTTTACCTTTCTCTGATTTTCCGAGCCCTCACCTGCTGTTTGATATAGGTGCACGCTGGAGGGCTCCTGGCTATGCTTTGTTTTTCGGATTTAAATCTAGGCAGTACTTTTCTTCTTTGAGCCAACAGCAGTGGGGAGAACTGCTTTTATCATTTATTATGTCAGTGGAATAGGTGGCCCCACCGATTGGGACTAGGATAAAGTGGACCCCGCTGTTTCTCTTTTCTCTGTTTGCTTGCTTGGTTAGAAATTTAGTTGAGTACCAGTAATCTAAATAAACCTTCCAATCCTTGCACCAACTTTTGGACTTTCGAGTCGTTTGTTTAGTGCGAGAGAGCAAGCCGAGCCTGGTCTGTCGGTTACACTAATGCTGTCATTAGTTTGTTAGAAGTTACTTTCTATTGATTGATATTTCTCCTAATTATGGATCACATATCCTGTTTCTTGCACTTCTGGTAATCTTAAATTGTAAATTTAAATTGTGCCCTGTTAAGTGCTGGATAATTTTGTATTCTTAGAACTGTTCCTGAGCTTTTTTTCTGTGATGCAGTTGTTACTCAGAAATATGATCTTTTTGGATGTTGCTTTTAATCTTTGTTAGGTGGGGCCAGAGCAGCTTCCAGTCTAGGATTAATTTTTCTCTTAAGACTGAGCCAAAACCCTTCTGAGTACTATACCCAGTGTCCGTGAATTATGTTTTCCACTTTGATGGGTGGGAATAGACACTATACGCTGCCCTATGTGAGCCCCCCTCCCCGCTTTTTTTAAACACATATGCCCTCATAGGACTCAGTTGAATATGAGAGGGAGATTCTCTGCAGATCTCTGGAGTTCTTGAGTTCTTTCTCTGTGCAGTTCTGTCTTCTCTGTACTCTCTTCTCTTGTACTCTGTCCTGTGAGCTCTAGCTACCTTGGTCTGTTTGAACTTCCAGCTTCATCTGTTCAATTTAGGGAGACTGTTGGGCTCTACTTAGATTTACCTTGTCTACAATGTGGCCTGGAAACTCTCCCCAGGCAGTAAGCTAGGGCAGTTATAGGTCACGTCCTGTTTGTTTCCCATCTCTCAGGGATCACTGTCTTTCACTGCCTAATGTCCAGTGTATCTTATGTTAGATTTTACTATTTCATTACACGCTTATTCCCCCACTTACTGTCTACTGATATAATTTTACTATTGTTTTTATATAATCTATTTCTTATTTCCCAAATAATTTGCTGTTAAAATAAAAGTAGGCTGTTCCCTAACTAAAATTAAAAAATGAAATGAAAAAATTCAAGTTTCCAAAGTACACATTGTACAGTAAAAGTAATATTATATATTCCTCTGGTTTGTATTGCTGAAAGGTATTGCTGTAGGGGCGATGAGTAGAAACTCAGGGTAATTTAATCTGAGTTGTGTTAAAGGCAGAACAACTGATACACCTATTGCATAAGTGTTATATCCCAGTTTTGTAAATAAATGTTTTCCACAGATATTTATAGTCTGTTTTTTGTGTTCTAGATAATCAAGCAAAAGAAAGATGAGCTTCATCTGTGGACTGCAGCTTGCTATTAGAAACTGTGTTTTCTTCCGATTTAATTCACTGGCCAACTGGAGAAAATGTAACACACTAGCAGTAACCTCGCTGGACTGTCCTCAAGTACAAATTAATCATATAGTAAATACATATCAAGGACTGGGAGTAAATCAGTGTAATAGGTTGGCTTTTCTGCCTGGAAACTTTCATTTCTATAGGACTTTTAGTAACAAAAGAACAGGATGCCTCTCAAGTACGAAAAGTAAGGAAATTTGGATGATCACCCGCAAATGTGCTGCATGGAATGAGTCTTTTTCAAGACAGCTACTGATAAAAGAAGTTCTAGTAGTTCCTGCTCTTTCAGTATTGTGCCCTCTAAGCTATCCTCCATTAAGAGCTGTAAGGAATTTCCACACTTCTCCCCGGTTTCAAGCTGCTCCGGTTCCTCTCTTACTGATCATTCTTAAACCAGTGCAGAAGCTACTTGCAATCATCGTAGGCAGGTAAAATACATTTTAAAAAATAAATTTTGTATTTCATTAATTTTTTGCATTAACATTTTATATTAACTTGTACTAACTTCTAAAAGTCAGTTAATCTTTTGTGTTTGTAAAACTATACTTAAACATGTTAGATCTGCTTCCCACCCCATTTAACTCAAAATTAAGTTTCTAAACTGTAGGTCCTACCTAATTTTGTTATGTATGATTTAATAATCTTGAAACAATTTACTGTATATTAATTTGTGGTATAGAAATGTGATCTTTAAAAAGTTATTCTTACATATTATATAGACATTTTTAAAAAGATTTTATACTTATGATAATAAGAAGAATCAGAAGTGTTGGTTATAACCCATGTGTAAGAACAGTACTTACTAATATTCCTTTTTAGTAAGTACTGTTCTGAGTGTGTAAGAACAGTACTTACTCAGATTCCGTTTGTGGAATCTGAGGTGGCAAGTCATGAAACTGAGGAACTTTCCTTATATAGATTGGGCTCACTTATAGACAAGTTAACTCTTAAACCAGTAATATTTACTTATTTATTTTTCTATTCTATTTCCAGCACATCTTTATTGTGGTGGTCCTTTATAATAAGTAATATTTTTACAGCTAACCCTTTTTTTTCTTATTTGTTTCATGAAGATTGAAGAAATAATCACTGTCTCCTCATAGTTTGATAACTATAAAGTTCCTTTTTGCCTTCTTCTTACTTCCATACTATCTAACCCAATTTGCTTTCTCTCAAAAATTGAGAACTTCTACTCTGTAATTTATGTAATTTTTTTCTCTTTTTTTGAGACCCAGAAAATATACAACTATATTGGCTCTCAGATTAAGTAATGAACTCACCCCAGGTCCTTGGGATAATAGCTCCTTCTGATTTCTAATGTGTACTAATCTTTTTAAATCATTTATTTATTTTTAACTTTTTTGTTGTTGTTACTATTGTAAATTACCTAAAATTTTCTTTTACAGTATGTCTTGCATACATTTAAAATAAATGTAATGTCATATTATCCTTCACAGTTTGGTTTATGTCCCTTCAGATTGAAACACTTTGTCTAAGGGTATTTCAGGTATGTCACTTAACAAACCTAAGATGATTTTAAGTTATTTTGTGAAATAAACTTTTTTTATGAGAATGATATATATATGTTAAGTTTTTGTTGTGATTTTACAGATGAACTCACGAGGAAAAATTCTTGTCCCAGTAATGAAAACATTGCTTTTGTCAAGATGTTTGTGAACCCTGCTAAGTAGTATAGAGTATTGTTGCCTGGTAAAAATTGGACCTCCTCAGATGCTATCTATAAAATCTCCCATTTCCATATTTACATTGCTTATGATCTTCTTACTACCTCTCCTTTTTCATGTTCTAGAAGATAGTGGAGTTTGTACTGTTGAGCACTATTTATTTCCAAAATCAATGCTGAGGTAGTTTCCCTTTCACCACGCCGAAGCACTGGCAGATTGTGCCAGAAGTCTGAGAAGCAGTGGGAAGAATAGTGGCTAAAGGTATAGATTTATTGTACTATAACCCCTCAGATGTTCATTTGGGCATTTTATCCCTATTAAGTGGTTAAGTGGTCAGACTGGAATGTCATTGCCTTCATTGTCTGGTTTTCCTCTTAATACCTCTATGACCTTGGACAAATTGCTTAACTTCTCTGTCTCAATATTTTGTTCTGTAACAGGTTTATGATGAGGATTAAATGAGATGGCATATGTGTAAGATTAGAAGAGTACTTTGCATAGTTGATATATGTTAACTAGTGGTAGTTGTAAAATAGCTCATTTAGTATTTATCCTTAAAATAGCTAAAGAAGAAGATTCAAATGAGCATTAGAATTTTTAAACGTAGCTTACATAGTTGATTACTTTTTGATCATTTAGCCAAGAATTTTATAAATTAAAAAGTCATCTGTACAGAGAAATATAAAAATTCAAATGTTTGATGACATAAAATTCTAGCATATACTTTTGAGTTTTGGTGATAAGTTGATATGTGCTGCTGTGATTATCAGAACTTCAAATTTTTCTTTTTGCTCTAGGGGCATAAGGAAATGGTGGCAGGCACTTCCTCCTAACAAGAAGGAACTATTTAAAGAAAGTGTAAAGAAAAATAAATGGAAGTTATTCCTTGGTTTGAGTAGTTTTGGATTGCTATTCATAGTGTTTTATTTTACTCACCTGGAAGTGAGTCCAGTCACAGGAAGGAGCAAGCTACTATTATTGGGGAAAGAGCATTTCAGACTTTTATCAGAACTGGAATATGAAGCAGTAAGTAGTAAGAATTGTTTTTAATTAGATTGCTTTATATAACACTCAAAGCAGGAAAGTTTCTTAAATACAAAAGATGCACTGCTTTTTAAGTTTAGTCTTTGATATGAAATTAGCATTTTTTACCAAAAGGCCTTAGACCTTTCGCACTTAGAATTCCTACTGCCTATGTTGCTTTTCCTCCCATTCACCCAGCTAACTCTTGCTTAGCATATGTCACCTTAAATGTCACTTTCTCAGAAAAGCCTTCCTTGATTATTCAGACTGGGTTGGTCAGGGTGACTAGATCAGATGCTAGGGTGCATCCTTCGTACAGACTGAATATAAACCATTTTGTTTGCGATTGTGCCTAGTGTTTTGCTATGCTGGGGTTAGGTCTTCTAGTGTTTTTTTTTCCCCCGGCTAGGGTGCATCCTTCGTACAGACTGAATATAAACCATTTTGTTTGCGATTGTGCCTAGTGCTTTGCTATGCTGGGGTTAGGTCTTCTAGTGTTTTTTTTTCCCCCGTTTGAAATTGTACTTTTCCTTCAAAGCACTTACATGAAGGTGCATAATTATTTATTTGCTGGTCTGTTTCTCTTGTTAGACTAAGCTCTATGGAGGCAGAGATCTTTTCTGTTTTGTTTATTGTTTTATCTTAAGTACCAGCACAGTGTGCAAAGTGTGCTTAGAATATATTTATTGGCTAAATAGATATGTGGTCAGAATTTTTATACCTGGAAAGTCAAGTAGAATAAGATAGTTTTTTCCAAATATCAAGGTTGGCAATTTATTATATGTTTTGAATACAAAATAATGTTGGAATTCAGAACTCTTAACTCCTTGGAAAGTATAATAACTAAGGTAGTTAAACATTTTGTACCCTAGTGAGTTCCTTGAGCACAAGATCATCCTGTCTCCAGTGCACAGCACATACGTGGTATGTGCTCAATTAATATTCATTGAATTGATGTCTCATATCTTCACTTGACAGCTTTGACTTGGTTAGATCTTTATATCTTTTTATTTCAAAACAGTGGTTTTTCACTATAAAAATTGTTCTTAATCAAAATAAGACCAATCTCTTATTGTAGAGTATACACAGTGATTTGTGATTTTTCTTAGAATTTAATTTAGTCAGAGGCAAGTTTGAGGAAAGTGTTCTGGAAAGATTGAGACAGGCCTAGTATTAAATTAGCTCATCTTTTACTATTTCTATTGCTAAGAAATTTTTCAAAAATTATGTGTATGTATACGTATGTTTTTATAGCTATAGATATAGATACACTTTTTTTTCATTGTTTAAGCTACAAATGTAATACCTGCTTGGTATGAAAATTCAAACACCTTTTTTTTATCGATACATAATTGATTATACATATTTGGGCAGTACAGAGATGACTGTCAGCATTTGTGTACATGTGATGGTCAAATCAGGATAGTTGGCATATTCGTCATTACAAAACATACTCATTCTTTGTGTCCATTAACTGATTTCTCCCTGTTTCCCCCCCTCCCCTCCCTCTAATAACCACAGTTCTGTTCTCTCCTTCTGAATGCTCAAAGTATTACCGTGTTTGTCATTTCTTTTCTTTCTTTATCTTTGTTCACATTCAAACACATGTTCTTATATGGGTGTTATAAAGTGGTATAATTACATATCATCTTGTTTTATCTACTTCAGAAGGGTTAATAAATAGTGGGATTTTTTGGTTTATTTCAGGCTGTTTACATTGGTGAGTTATGCTTTTTAAAAATGCTAATTGATATAAAGACTTTTAAATTCATGTTCTATAAAATCGTGAAGATAGTTAAATCTTTAATGCTTCTCAAAGAAGGAGGTTACCATCTTGTTGATTCTTAAAAGAAAGGAGTAGTACATTTTATGGGAATTAAAGTCATATTTTCAGAACATTCTTAATTTTCTCAGTATACTTGAAAGGATCTCTCATGAATATAGCTTCAGAAGTGTCTTCATATGGTGGCTAGTCTTAATCAGCATCATGTAGAGAAAATGATATGCCCATTAATTCTGAGATTTCAGTAATTTCCTTTTACTCTGTGTGAATAAAACACTTTAAAATGAATGAAATGTCTTTTTTTGGTAGAAGTTTAATTTTACTAAATGTAGGGTGTTTTTCTATTCAGCGGGTAATAAAAGTAATTTTCTTTTGTATTTTAGTTTCTTACATGAGATCTTTATGTTCTCTAGGCAGTGTTTTGTTTTCCAGAATACTCAGGAAAGTAGATATAATATTTTAGCATCTTATTTGTCTGTAGGTTAATAGAAAAGTGAAATTTTGATTTCAACCCATTTATATAAAAAACTCTTAGTACTAGAATTTATTCCTTTGTGAGAAACCACATTGCCTTTGTGTGAATAATTCAAATTTAAGAAATTTGAGTGTTTAATATATGCATATTTTTACATAATTAAAATGTTCAACAATAAGTAGTCATCTAACTCTCCATGAAGCAATGTAAAAACATTTTGTAGAGCTAAAACTCTTTTAAAATAAAGGATATTTTCTTTTAAATTTTTCAGTGGATGGAAGAATTTAAAAATGATATGTTAACTGAGAAAGATGACCGATACCTGACTGCTAAAAAAGTAGTTTATCATCTAATTGAATGCAATAAAGATATCCCAGGGATCTCTGAGGTCAATTGGATTATTCATGTGGTTGATTCCCCAGATATAAATGCCTTTGTATTTCCAGTAAGTAAATATTCTCAAACACATTTTTATTGTTATCCTTATTTTTTTATGGAGTTCTAATTGCTTACCTTATTTTTTTATACTTCAGAATGGACAAATGTTTATTTTCACTGGGCTTTTAAATAGTGTGACTGATATTCATCAACTTTCCTTCCTTCTGGGCCATGAAATAGCACATGTAGTACTTGGGCATGCTGTAAGTACCCAAAATGAATATTCAGTTGTTGAAATATTGCTTTGAAGTTAGCAAGTTAAATCTTTTAAGAAACTGAATTTTTTCAGGTTTTTTTTTTTTCTTTTTGAATGATGGAAGTTTAGTTTTTAGTAATTGCCTTATTCTGTTACCTGAAAAAAGATGTGGTAAGCTAATTTTGAGAATTTTTATAGTCTTTAGTATTTGATACTGAATAATTAGTTTCTCTTAAATACTATTTTTATCAACTTTCTCTTTTGCTAAAAAGTAATTATTCTCAGCCTCTAATTATTTCAAATTAGATTTTAAATTTGCCATAATTATTAACATACTTGTAATCTAGTCAGAAAATTAATTGTAGGAAAGTGATATTACTATTTAAGTGGATAAATCAGTTTTCTTTTTTATTCATTCTCAGGATAGCTTGGAACATCTTTGAAAATATCTAGAATGATATGACATATATAATTAATGCATAATAATAATGATACCTTGCCATTTTACAGCTTACTGAGCTTTTTAATATGTGCCTTCCCATTCATAATTTTAATACCTCATGAGGTACGTGTTTATTATCCTTGTTTTATATATGAGGAAACTAATGTTTAAAAAAACTAAATACCTAACGTGGCAGAGTGGCAGAATTGGGACTTTAACCAGGTCTTCTTTACACAAGTCCTGCATTTCTTCCTTTTACTACAGTTACCTGGTTGTTGGCAGTACATTTCTTATAGATCATAGAATTCAGGCTGATTTATGCTCCTGTGGTTACACGTCTATTTGACTTGGTGTGAGTCCAGGAAAATAATATATATTAGTTTTGCTCATTTTTTTAGTGTCATTCATTAAAAATAATGAATGGCTCTTTTGTCCACATAATTAGAGAAGTGTATTTTCTTTAAAGGAAAGCAGGAAGGTTAATAGTGAAAGGATTGTGAAATGCTAAATCATGAATTAAAGTAATATTAATTTTAAATAGAAACAATGTTTATAATACTTCTAAAAGTCATCTCCAATTCTACCTATTCCTTAGAGTGTTAATAAGATGAGGTAGACCAAAGTTGTGCTCTTCTGAAGCACTAATAGTAATTATCTCCTTTATTTCTTCTGAGTTAACAAGAAAATTTTAAACATATTTTTCTTAAACATATATACAAGAATAAATCTAAGCAGTTGAAATAGAGATGTTATATGCATTCTAATATAGTTCATGTAATGGCTTCATAACTTTGAAATCAATTTTGGCCATTTTAGCATTTAAATGGTGTTACTATTCAATACATTTGTTTTTCTGGCATCTAGTTCAATTCCTCATATTCATTATATTGTCATCTCTATCAGTGTAAGAACAATAATTAGGGCCGGCCCGGTGGCGCACTGGATAGTGCGCCGCTTGGGAAGCGCGGCAGCGCTCCCACCCGAGGGTTCGGATCCCACGTACAGACCGGTTACCGCTCACTGGCTGAGCGAGGCGTGGGAGCAACACCGAGGGTTGCGATCCCGTTTCCGGTCCCCGGTCCGGTACGGGGGCAACACTGAAGGTTGCGATCCATTGCCGGACACGGAAAAAGACAAAAAAGACAAAAAAAACAAAAAAAAGAACAATAATTAGATGAGATATAAAAAGGTGAATAGCAAACCTTAAAAATAGAAATTAGTTATTAATATTTCTTTGGCAGAGGTCTTAAATATTATCAGCACAATATTTTCTCTTTTGGGAGTCTCAGTTTAGATTTGATCTAGTCTTTTATGTTGTTTTCTTCCACAAATACACACAAATTTTTCTTCTATTTCTTGTTTTTCTAAGACTGTATAATAGCAATTATATCCTTTAACAATTAGTAACAGAGACTTTCTCTTCTATAATGACTTCATCGTTTTGAGTTTCACTTTTTCATGTTAAAATAATTATACAATTATTTTTCGCAACAGTTCTTATAATGAAGCAAAGTGTGTTTTGTGAGGGCATACTATATTGTCAAGGGACATATGTATTCTCGTTTTGAGTTTCACTTTTTCATGTTAAAATAATTATACAATTATTTTTCGCAACAGTTCTAATAATGAAGCAAAGTGTGTTTTGTGAGGGCATACTATATTGTCAAGGGACATATGTATTTTATGTCATTGTTTTTTGTTTCCAGCTGTTTCGTACATTCAAGTAATAACTGCTATATTATCAGTATTAGCATTACATTAACATTTATTAATCAACTTTAATGGTGAACAGTGAACAATCCAGTGCATTAAACTTATATTTAGCTGTTACTACTCAAAACAGTGATTTTATTTAAAAACTTTTTTGGTTATTGCTATAAGTCAATACAAAAATTCACAGACCCCGATTTCCTGGTGAGAAATACTAGACTTATAAAATTGCAGAGTTGTATATATGAATCATGCTTCATATATTAGGTCATGAAGACCAAAAGATTTTATTTAAAATAAACTTCTAATCTTTTTCTGAATCGTTCCTTGTTTTAATTGCTTCATATGTTAGGTAGTGTTTAGTCTTTATTCAAAAATATAAGTATAATAAACAGATTTATTTGATTTTTAAAAAGACATAGTGACTGTATTAGAAACTGAAACTGCCTGGGTTTGAATCCCAGTCCTTTTATTAATACCTGTTGCTGTGTGAATTTGGGCAACTATTTTAACCTCTTTCTATCTCAGTTTCATTATCTATAAAATAAAATAAGAATAATTGTACCTATTTCACAAGATTGTTATACTTGTTAATATAAGAAATTGTAGGTTAATGAACGTGTCATTGTATCTGACTAATAGTAAATGGCTCAGTAAATGTTAGTTAAATGAATGAATGGGTTAAGTGTAAACAAGGGAAGGGGAAAAACAGGGAAAGGATGAGCACACAGAAGAAGAGTGCTTTCCATCTTAGTTGGTGACAGTCAATTAAACACATGTAATTATTTAATGTGATTACATATTAAATAATACGTTATTTAATGTGATTAACTAGAAAATGTAAGTATATATTGTCTCAATTTATTAAATGTGATTTTTATTATTTTGATTATTCTCAGGCAGAAAAGGCTAGCATGGTTCATTTCTTGGATTTTCTTGGTATGATTTTTCTCACAATGATTTGGGCCCTTTGTCCTCGAGATAGTTTGGCACTTTTGGGCCAGTGGATACAGTCTAAATTGCAGGAGGTAAGTCTGAGACGATAACTTAAATTTATAATTGCCTATGCTGAGGATTTTAATATTACTGTAAAGCAACAAATACCAGAGATGTTTTCACATTTTATCATGAAATATGGGTACTAATTTTTAATGTCTTATGTTTTCTCATTTTTAGAGGATATGAGGGTACTTCAAAAAGTTAATGGAAAAATAGAGTTAAAAAGATAATACAAATCTTTCCTTGAACTTTGTGAAATACCCTTGTATTCTTATATATGGGCATTATAATTAAGGAATGGTACGTCTCCCAAATGATGGATATGGATGGATTAGAAAGGCTTGGCAACTTTTGGCTAATATGATGTTTTTCCATAGTTATTAGTTTTACAGAGAGAAAACTTACCCTTTTCTTTTGACTGTGGTGCTTTAACTAAATGACTTTCCCTCCCCCAAATAATTGCATTTTAATGAGGAACTCTTAAAACCTTTAAACTTTAATGGATACTGAGTTGGATGAAGCTGCTTTACCACCTTCCCTTCCTTGTCACCTCAGGTTAAACTAATGTTGCCTCAAAAATATTGAAAGAACAGTCATACTAGATAGATATTTATTAACTTTTGTTTTTAGTGCTTGTGTATAATAATAATAATTTCAAATATTTGAGTCCCTCATTTTGTTCAGAATACTGCACTCCTGAAAGTAGGTCTTGCAGTCTTCATAACTACTTTGTTAACCATGATTAATTATTTTATTTTACATCTTTCTTCACATATTTGTCCTGGGAGGTCTGGTTATTTAGGAACAATCTGCTATTTGTTTATTTAATGATTTGTGGAGCACCCATTAGAGTGCCATCTGGGTGCTGTTTAAATCTAATGTGCAAAATTCTTTGAGACAAATTGCTTTTGAGATTGAATAACTAAGTATGTTATTCGGTATTACCATAGCATTTGGTTTCATTTATATAGAAGTAAAGGTTCTTAAACAGAAAAAGAAAGAATGGTTATTGCTTACTATTAGGCCTCATGGCCAGCTTAAGGCAATTGAGCTGGGCTGGAAAGAATGCTTCAGATGCCTATGACCTAACCAACCAGATGTTACATTGGACCACAAGGGCTGTGTCACCTTGCATACCACTGATTTTGAAATTTCCCATTACTCTGTCAGAACCCTCCCTAAAAGTCTTATAAACCTCCTGCTTTCCTTGGTTTGGGGGAACTGATCTGGCTCAGTCTCCCCTCCGTGTTAGTGGAGTAAAGCTTTTTGGCTGAAATGGCGCCTGGCTCAGGTCTCTCTCGCTTCTCCACCTTGCAGAACCTAACACTTATGTTATAGAATCTCATATGTTGAATTTTGTTTCTGTCACTGACCTGCTGGAAAGTCAAAGGAGTTAATGTAGTTTTTCCCCATCTATCTATAGATTGCTTTTTCCATTAATGGAATCAGAAGATTTGGTCATAAGAAAGATAACTTGTAGCTGTTTCTCTCTTAAAATATTTGATGAATCCTGCCACTTCAGTGTAATTCTTCAATTCAGTAATTGAACTGAAAATAAAGTAAGGATGACCCCTGTTTGAATTCTTTTTCCCTAATCCAAGGCCCGTCAATAATTTTGGTGACAAGGAGGTACTTTTTTCTCTAGAAAGCCTTGCTCACTGTGATTGGAAATCAGAGGAGAGCACTGATAGTGAAGTCATTAGGGAATGGGAATTGCTGACATTCGTTTGCCATTCATTCGTTTGTTGTGATGATTGAATGATACATTTAAGGCAGGATTTCTCAATTTCAGCACTATTGACATTTTGGAATGGATAATTCTTTGTTGTGGGGAATTGTCCTGTACATTGTAGGATGTTTAGTAGCATATCTGACTTCTCCCTACTAAATGGTAGTAGTTCTTCTTACCCCAGGTTGTGACAATCACAAATATCTTGAAACATTTACAAATGTCCCTGGGCAACAAAATCATACCAGGTTGAGAACCACTGATTTAAACCATTTAACACAATACCTGGCACCATGTGAGGACTCAGTACATATGAGCTATTATTATTTGTTCATTTAATCCTCTGCAATTCTAGGAGGTTGGCACTGTTACTAACTCCGTTTTACATATGATGCTACCGGGTGTAGAGGGGTTAAACAGTTGGTTCAGAGTGAACAGTTAATAAGTGTCAGCATTTGGACTTGAACCCAAGTTTCTCTCCTTTTAAAGCTGATGTTTCTCATCAGTATACTATCAGCAGACTTGATGGGGTACATACAGATTACTCACAGAGGGTGAAGACACTATATGATATGGTTCATCAACCTAAACGGATGTGATGGAGAAGGAAGAAAATCAAATCGAATGGTCACATACTGTGAATCAGATTGATTATATTATTTCTAGCCATCACAGATATGTAACTACCTTTGAAAAATCGCTTCACCAATTAGTTGGTCTTTTCTCAAAAGTCCTGCCTATTGATCCATCTTCTACAAAGTTTTAGTATTTACTGAAAATTAGAATTTAACTGGAAAGCATTCACATAAATACAAGTAATTAGGAAAATTAAAGTTATGATATCTTTTTTTTTAATTTAAGTTAGAAGAAAATTTCATTTTCCTAACTAATCAATACTTAGAAATGAAACAGGAAATTAAGGTAATTTATCAAAGAAAGAACATTCTGCTATACGGTTTATTTTCTTACTGAAATAAATCTTCTGGTAGTGTCACTGGCTATTATATACCTATGTTTTTTCAATTTCTTTGAAAACTGCATCACCATAATTGGAGAAACAGAAGTAACTACTTATGGGCCGACCCTGTGGTGCACTCGGGAGAGTGTGGCGCTGGGAGCGCTGCGGTGCTGGGAGCGCAGCGGCGCTCCCGCTGCAGGTTCGGATCCTATATAGGGATGGCCGGTGCGCTCACTGGCTGAGTGCGGTGCGGACGACACCACGCCAAGGGTTGCGATCCCCTTACCGGTCATAAAAAAAGACAAAAAAAAAAAAAGTAACTACTTATGATACTATCCAGAAATTTGTAGGCATGACTTTTTCTGTTCTCTTCATATTTTTAAAGTATTAATCACCAACGGTCTTTTTTTTTCCCAGCAGCTGGCTAGTGTGGGGATCTGAACCCTTGTTGACCTTGGTGCTGTAACACTGTGCTCTAACCACCTGAGCTAACTGGCCAGCCCTGAAGTATTAATCTCTAAGGAAGGAAATAAAGGCAGTGTTTATGTTTTTATACGATGGTGTTCTTTAAATGTTAATCATAGAGAGTAAAATTTTATCCTAGATACTCCATGAAATTAATTTAGAAAAATCAAATTTTGTTACTGCTTTTGTCATGAAATAAATTGCCTAAATGGAGCTATTCTGTACTATTTTTTCTTAGTATATGTTTGATAGGCCGTACAATAGAACATTGGAGGCTGAAGCTGACAAAATTGGACTACTGCTTGCTGCAAAGGTAAAGTGGTTAGTAGTTGGGAATACAGTATCCTTCACATAGTAAAAGATAAATGTGTGTTGTCTTAAATAGTCTTAGGCATAGGCAGAGAATTAGAGTTGGACTGTATTAACCCTTTATACAATTTCCATTAATCTGTAGAAATGAGAAGATTATGGACCTTGAAAGAATGCATAATTAAAGATACTCATTTAACTCCCTTCTATATATGAGGCTGTATTATTCATGAGAATACATAAGATTATAGTAATTATCAAGTTATATAAAAGAAGTCTTAATCCATTATTGGAAAGATTTTTTGCATGTATAAGCTTTTTGATTATAGACTTGAAATATATTAATTGAAATTTAAAAACATGGCTATGTAATGCGTTCAGGTTATTTGCCTGTTTGTTGTGTTTTTGTTTTTTTTGGCAGCTGGCTGGTACAGGGATCTGAACTCATGACCTTGGTGTTACCAGCACCACACTTTCCCAAGTGAGCTAACTGGTCAGACCATTCAGGTTATTTTTGTCACAGTAGATGACTTTTTTTTTGTTAACAACAGTGAGGAGCTCTGTGCCTTTAGGTTTATTTAAGTTGGCTTTGTTCTTGTCTACTTAATAGGGCACTTCACACCTGGCTGCTATTTTAATCACCTGTGATAACTGAGTAGTATTAGTAGAATTTAAGGTTAGGAATAAAACTGCGTTTTTAAAAATGAGAAGACATTGCAGCTCTATTTACAATAGCTAAAATATAGAATCAACCTAAGTGTACATTGATGGATGACTGGATAAGGAAAACGTGGTATATATACACAATGGAATATTACTCAGCCATAAAAAATAATGAAATTCTACCATTTGCAGCAACATGGATGAGTCTGGAGAAAATTATGTTAAGTAAAATAAGCCAGACAAAGAAAGAGAAATACCACATGTTCTCACTCATAACTGGCTGCTGGGAAGGAAGGAGGGGAGGTAAGGAGGGAAGAAAGAAGGAATGAAGGAAAGAGAGAAAGAAAAGACCACAACAATATGTTGAACTTTCAGAAGGAGAGAACAAACCTAAGGGAGATGGGGGGAGAGGAGGGACGGGGTTTGGGAAGTGTTAGGTAGGGCAAAGGGCATAAAGAAATATCACAAATTGTAAGAATGAAGATGCTAATAATAAATAAAAATTTAAAATAAAAAAATGTGTGAAAACAATGCCACTTAACATAATAAATTCAAATTTTATTTGATCCTTTGTTGAGTTTCTAGTGGTTATTAAATTTATTAAAAATAACTATTATTTGAGTCTTTCATTGATTTTATGGATTTAATTTTATAAATTAATTTTATATTACTCATTCACAAAAGCAAAAGCAGTTCTTTGGATGTTAATAAGTAGGATTAAGTGAATGATCAGACTGTATGTATTAAGAGGTTTCCAAGTAAGGGGCCACAGATTGGCTGTTTCAAGAGTTTTCTAATTTTAATGTATGACAGTCTGTCCGATTTTCCCTTTATGTTAAGTGAATTCTCTGTTCTTGTTAAGAAATTTTCATCTATCTCAATAAATTATTCCTGTTTTATTTCCAAGAAACTATTGTTTTATTATTTATATATATAATATAAGGAAGATGTCAAGATAATTTTTTTCCGTATGGGTAACTAACAGACTCAGCACCATTTATTGAAGAGTCATCTTTTCTTCATCTCACTTCGGTGACTCTTTGTCATAAAGGTGGGACTCTATATGGGGATCTGTTTCTGACTCACTATTCTATTCCATTGGGCTGTTGTTTATCTTTCAGTCAATACCATACAGTTGCTGTAGCTTTGTGATAGGTGTTGATATCTGATAGCTTCTGTCCTCCAAAAATGTTCTATAAAATTGAGTTAGCTATTCTTAGACCTTTGAATTTCCTTTAAAATTTTAGAATCAGCTTATTAAATTACATACCCATACAAAAACATGCCTGGGATTTTAATTGGAATTACATTGCATTTATATATCAATTTAGGGACAGTTGACTAGTGTCTACAATATTGATTCTTTCCATCCATTAATATAATATATTTGTATATTTATTTAGATATTCTTTAATTTTTCTTAATGATATTTTCATGTTTTTGTTTGTAGGAATTACATACCTTTTGTTAGATATATTGCTGTTTGATTTTTTTTATGTTATGATAGTGTCATTTTAAAAATAAATTCTTGCATATAGAAATATGGTTGATTTTTCTACGTGACTGTGAATCCAGCAAACTGTATTTCTTCCTTTCTAATCTGTATACTTTCTTTTTTTGTCTTATTGCAGTAGCCAGAAACTTCAGTTCAAAGTTGATGGTTGGCAACTTTGTTTCTTCCTGATCTTAGCATTCAGTATTTTGCCATTAATTGTGATGTTTGTTGTAAGCTTTTTATAGATACTTTGATCAGATGAAAGAGTTTCCCTTCTATTTCTAATATCCTAAGAGATTTTTTTTTTTTTTTCGTGTCCGGCAACGGAATCGCAACCCTCGGTGTTGCGCCCACACCTCGCTCAGCCAGTGAGCGGAACCAGTCTGTATGTGGGATCCGAACCCTCGGCAGGAGCGCCGCCGCACTATCCTAAGAGATTTTTAAGAATAATGAGTATTAAATTTTGTAAAATGCATTTTCTGCATCTATTGAGATGATTATATACTTTTCCTCTTTTAATCTGTTAATGTAGCAAATTACACTGATTTTTTGTTGTCAAATTTTTAGTTTTGGAAATAAACCCAATTTCATTAATTATATTATCTTTTAATATATTGCTGGAATTGGTTTGTTAATGTTTAATTTAGAATGTTTGTATCTATGTTCATAGGAGATTGTGGCCTGGAACTTTCTTTTCTTATAATGTCCTGTCAGGTTTTGGTAACAATGTTATGATGGCTTCATAAAATGTATTTTTTTTTCCTCAGGAAGAGGTTGTGTAAAATTAGCGATATTTATTTTTTAAGTGTTTGGAGAATTCATGGATAAAGCTGTATGGTACTACAGATTTCTTTGTGAGATTATCTTTAATTATGGATTCATTCTCTTTAATAGATATAGAACTATTCGTATTTTTCTATTTCTTGCGACAGTTTTTGTAGTTTTATTTTTCTAAGTATTTGGTTTAAATTTTTAAAATTATTGGCATAAAGTTGTTTTAATATACTCTTATTATATTTTTAATGTCTGAAGGATACCTGCATTATACATATATATATATCTTTTTAATGTCTCCTCTGTTCCTAATATTGGTGATCTGTATCTTTTCTTTTTTGCTAGACTTTTATAACTTTTATTAATATTTTCAAAAAATATCTTTGGCTTTGCTTCTTTTCTCTCTTATATGTTTGTTTCCTATTATGTCAGTTATTGTGCTTGTCTTTATTATTTCTTTCCGGGAGCGCCGCCGCGCTTCCCAAGCGGCGCACTATCCAGTGCACCACCAGGCCGGCCCATACTCTTATTATATTTTTAATGTCTGAAGGATACCTGCATTATACATATATATATATATCTTTTTAATGTCTCCTCTGTTCCTAATATTGGTGATCTGTATCTTGTCTTTTTTGCTAGACTTTTATAACTTTTATTAATATTTTCAAAAAATATCTTTGGCTTTGCTTCTTTTCTCTCTTATATGTTTGTTTCCTATTATGTTAGTTATTGTGCTTGTCTTTATTATTTCTTTCTACTTACTTCCTTTGGGTTTCATATGCTGT
>NW_007729198.1:31951-45550 GCF_000696425.1 Galeopterus variegatus
AGTTATTGTGCTTGTCTTTATTATTTCTTTCTACTTACTTCCTTTGGGTTTCATATGCTGTCCTTTTTCCTAACTTCTTAGGATGGATATCTACATCATTGATTTTAAGCCCTTTTTCTTTTCTAATTATATACATTTCAGCCTGTACATTTTCATCTAAGAACATTTTTACTTGTCATGTTGCAAGTGTTGATACATATTTGTCTTCAGTTTATCTATTTTTCTTCAATTTATCTTTTCTTTTGCAGCTGGCTGATATGAAGAGCTTCAGTTTAAAATATATTCTCTTTCATTGTGATTTCTTTGACTTATTTAGAAGTGCATTGCTTAGTTTTTGAACATTTGATGATTTTATAGTTATCTTTTATTTTTGATTTCTAGGTTAATTACACTCTGATTAGATAATATACTGAATGGTTAGAAACCTTTGAAAATTGTTGGGTCTTGCTTTATGGCTCAGCATGTGATCAAGTTTGTTAAAATGGTGTGCACTTGAAAGGGGATTCTGCCATTGTGGGTGCAAGGTTCTACAGATGTCAGTTTTCTCAAGTTTGTTAATTTTGTTGTTTTGGATCTTCTGTGTCCTTCCTGAATTTTTTTTCTCAGTTATCGAGAGAGTTTTGTTAATCTTTCATTATGGTTTTAGATTTTTTTTTTTCTCCTGTTAGTTTTATCAATTTTCACTTTGTATGTCTTCAAACTATTTTTAGCATACATATCTAATATTGTTAGATCCTCCTGGTGGATTGATCCTTTTATCAATATAAAACCCCTCTTTATCCCTGGTAACTCTTTTTGCCTAATGTCCACTTCTTCCTTTATTAGTACTGCTATCTCAGCTCTCAGCTTTCTTTGGGTTAGTGCTTATGCATGTATCTCTTGTAAGCAGAACATTGTTTTGTTTTTGTTTTTTTAATCTTTGCCCTTTTGGGGAAAGATTAGTCCATTTATGTGTTTAGTTTACATTTCTTGTTGACTAATGGTGTGGAGCATTGGTGAATTATCTGTTCAGATATTTTGCCCATTTTTAAATTGGATTGTTTTATTCTTCATTTGTAAGAGTTTTTTATGTACATGCTGGATACAAGTCCTTTATCAGTATATGTATTGCATTTATTTTTCTCTCATTCTGGGGTTTGTATTTTTATTTTTTTAACAGCGAATTTTGAAGAACAAAAGTTTAAAATTTTTATCAAGTCTGATTTTTCTACATTTAATTTACACTTCCTTTTTAGTTTCTAAAGTGGGGCATAGATCATTGGTTTCAGACTTGTTTTTTGATACAAGCAGTTAAAGCTATAAATTTCCTACTCTCCATTACTTTACTTACATCCTACAAATTTTGATATGTTGTATTTTTTTAATCTGTTAAGTTAATGTTTTCTAATTTTTTGTGTGATTGTTTCTTTTATTCATGAGTTGTTCGGAAATGATTCATTTAATATCCAGATATTTGGGATTTGTATAAATGTTTTATTGTTTATTTCTAATTTAATTCCTTTGCAGTCAGAGAACATGTTCTGTAAGATTTTCAGTCTTTTGTAATCTATTGAGACTTGTTTTACGGTGTAGCATTTGGCCTATATTGGTGAACATGCCATCATTTGAAAAAAATATGTATTCTGTAGTTGAGTATATATTCTATAAATATCAATTAGGTTAAGGTGATTTACAGTGTCATTCAGATCTATATCCTTCTGATTTTTTTCTACTTGTCTACTTGTTATTGAGAGAGAAGTTTTGAAATCTTTAATTATAATCATAGATTTGTTTGTTTTTCCTTTCAGTTCTGTTAGTTTTTGCTTGATGTATTTTAAAGCTCTTTATTAGGTGCATACATATTTAGGATGATTTTATCCTCTTATTGAATTGATTGATCATTGTGAAGTATCCCTCCTTGTCTCTAGTAATACTCATTGTCTCGAGGTCTATTTTGTTTGACATTAATATAACCACTCTGGCTTTCTTATGTGTTACTATCCACTTGGTATATCTTTTTCTATCCATTTATTTTCATGCTATTTGAGTTTTTGTATTTAAAGTACATCTCATAGATAGCGTATACTAGATTCTTGCTTTTTTATTAAGTTTGACAATCTCTGCCTACAGTTTGAAGTGCATAGTCAATTTATATTTAATATAATTATTAATATGGTTGTATTTAGATCTGCCAGTATGCTATTTGTTTTTTATTTGTCTTACCTACTTTTTTGTTCCTCTGTTCTTCCTTTTTTGCCTTCTTTTAAGTTAATCAAATATTTTTTAGTATTCCATATTATTTCCTTCATTGACTTTCTAACTATAGCTTTTTGCATTATTTTTTAATGGTTTCTCTCAGGATTACAATACAGTGTACATCTTTAACATATCCACATCTACTTGAGGTTAATATTGAATAATTTCTGGTAAAATATAGAAACTTTACAGTGGTATATTTGGCAGTCATCAAGGATTGATGGAGCTTATCCTCCAAGTTGTTTCCTTGCTTCTAAGGATTTTCTCTTAATTTTCAACTGTGCTGCTGGCTTCAGGGTTTGTCCACCGAAACTTCAAGCCCGTAAGGCTTCAACCATTTGTTGCCCAAATTGCTTTGTAGTTGAGGAATGCCTTGAGTTTTTTTGTTTTGTTTTTTTCCTTTAAAGTAGCAGATTCACAGATATGGCCCTCTTAGTCTATCTTTTAAGAGTAGATTTTTCTCTGGTTGCTGCCTGCTTTTCTACAACCTTACCACGAACCCCCCCTTGCATTTCCCCTCCTCATGTTAGATGCCAGTCAGGGATTTGGGCAGAGTTTATGCAGAGTTTCTCACTCCTTTTCTTGTTCTCTCACTGTTGGAATTTCTTACTTTAGATTTCTCACTGCTTTTCTGTCCCTGAACTATATTTTCTGGAACTTTAGCTGGTGAGGATATTGTTTTCCACTATCATTTCCTACAGCTTTGTCCATGAAAGATGGGTAATACCTTCAGGCCAGAAAGACACAAATTTTTAAGTCTTATCTCTTCTAGTTAAAGTTTTTCAATGTTAAATTCTCTTCTGAATTCTATTTTTGTACACTTTGCAATGTCTTTTAAATAGTTGTTGTTACTATTTTTAGTCATGTTTTTGTAATTGTTATCTGCCAGAGGGTTCACATGACCACTTTCCTTTTTTTCCACTACTCGAAGCTTCACATTTTAAAGAATATTTTTGCTGGGCATAAAATTTTAAATTGGCAGTTATTTTCTTTCAGCTTGTTCATGATCACATTTCAGTGTTTTCTAACATATAGTTTCTCTTGAGATGACAGCTGTCAGTCTTTCTGTTTTCATTTGCAGACAATGGACCTTTTTTCCATGGCTGCTGGAATTTTCTATTTGTCTTTGCTTTTCTGTACTAGAGTATGATGTATCTCTGTGTGGTATTCTTTGTATTTATTGTGCTTTCTGTGGCTTGATATTTTTCATCAGTGTGGAAAATTCTCAGCCATTATCTTTTAACATACTGTTCTTGCTCCGTTTTTTCTTTTCTCCGCATCTGGGATTGAGATTACATATATGTTAGACCTTCATATGTCTCTCATATTATTTTTTATTTTTGTATTTTTCATCCTTGTCTGTTCGTGTTTCAACATGTATGTTTTCCACTACTTGTCTTGCAGTTCACTAAACTTATTTTCAGCTATGTTAATTCTGCATTAAACTCAGCTTTGAATTTTAAATTTCAGTATTGTCTTTCCTTTCTAGAATTTTCATTTGATTCTGTTTTACAGATCAGTTCCTGGTGAAATTCTCCATTTTGTCATATGTTTCTTTGTTCCTAATTTTTGACTATGTAAATCATAATTTGTGTAAGCATTTATGTTTGTTAACTCTGATATCTGGATTTTCTCTACATCTATTTCTGTTGACTGTTTGTTTTTGTTGTTGTTGTTTGGTGGCTGGCTGGTATAGGGATCCAAATCCTTGACCTTGGTGTTAGAACACTACTCTATCCATGTTGTCTGTTTTTGCCTTTGGTTTTGTTATTTGATATGGTTGCTTATTTTTGATTGAATGCTGAGTCTTTCATATAAACAGTTCTGTTGTCTCTGAATGATATTTTCTTACATCAAAGGGGATTCTCCCTGTAGTCTGGTGAGCACTTACTTCATGGCTGGAAGTATAAGTCCTCAAATTTGTGATTTATAATTGTCCATATTTTATAAGACACTGAGAAATTTATTGGAAGCTATGTCTGCATAGATTGGAATAGTGAGCTTCACAGTAAGATTATAGGACAGTAAGCTAGCTCTTTCTCTATCCTTCACGTGGAATATATGTCTTTGTGGCTGTTCAAGTGTATTTGCTGATGAATCCTGTAACACTGATTGTAATTGTTTGGGGCTTGGGAGGGAAGAAGGAGATGAGTTTTTCCTATTCATTGTGGAGAATTTTATTCTCTGTTATGAACCTTCTGCCTGAGCCCTCCTTCTTTTATATCAAATACTAAACCTTTCTGGGGTCCATGTTATGTGGGGGTATCAATCAACTGATAATGTGTGAGCTCTGTAACTAGACTGCCTAAGTTTGCTGTGTGACCTTGAGCAAGTTATTTATCCTTTTTGTGCCTCAACTTTCCTCATCTGTAAGATAAGAACAATAATTGGACCTATCTCATAAAGTTAATACAATTAACATCCTTAGACCTCCAGTCTTTTAATCTTTTACACTCAATGTCTGCCTCTTTTCTTTTTCACAATTATCTCAAGCCTAAAATTTTCAATATTACATCCATGATTTCCCCTCACACCTATTTCTTTCTCTTCTACTCTTTCTTTCTCCCAATAAATATACCACCTTCTATTCAGTTACTTTGGAAAAAAGCTGGAGTCCTCCTTAGTTCTTCCCTCTTTTTTATTATTTACGTCTAATCTTTCACTAAGTCCTGGCAGTTCTATCTATAAAATATATCTCAATATGTTTCCATCTCCAGTACTAGCATCTTTTGCCTGAACTTCTACACCAACCTCATTGTAGCCATTGACTCTATTCATACTCCCCTCCATTCCATGCTCCACTGTATCACAAGTAAGAAGCATGTCCAGTAAGCTAGGATAGTCACTTTCTCAAGATTAGATTTAAAGGGACATTGGCCAGAATTTACCTCTAGACTTTTCAGTTTCTGGGCTCAAAATATGTGTTTATACAACCAGAAGACAGATCTGCAGACCCTTCTGTGATCTATTATATTGATTTTTATCTACTAACTGAACATTTATTTGCTGTGTGCCTACTATCTGCCATATTGTAGGGATACTTAATACCTTCATGGAGGTCAGAATTTAAGAGACAGAGATAATAAATAATTTTAATAAAGTTTGAAATACTATGATAGAGACATACAGGAAACATTCATCTCATGGGAGAATATAGCAGAGAGATGTAACTTTTTCTAGGGATCAGGAAAATTAGTCTAGGGATTAGACTGAGAAAGAACTATTTAAAGCGGAGATCTGAAAGATAATAATTATCCTAGAGAAGGTGTGGATGGGGCAGTTTTTGACATGGCAAACAGCATGTTCAAAGCCAAGAGAAACAATGGTCTATCAAGGAATTGAAAATTTAGTGTCACTAAAATGTAGACAGAGTTCAAGAGCACCAGTGGTGAGACATAAAACTGAAAGGTAGGCAGGGACTTCTATCTTAGCAATTTTAAGGATTTTATACCTTAATCTTGTCTTGTCCACATGACTGTAGACAGATTACTTAACTTCCAGTCTGTTTTCTAGTCTGAAAAATGGGAATAATGATAGTAGCTACTTCAAAGTGTTATTTTGGGCATCCTGGATTTCATTCTTATTTGTGGCTTGTATATCCTTTTTTTGGACATCATTGAGTCAGACTCTCTTAACTTCTTGCCATTTAATTTTCAAGTCACATAACATAATTCTCCTTTTTCTAATTCTCTTCTTACTAGGCAGCCTTCTGATTATGGCCTGGCTTTCTTGTGACATGCCTAAAAGAGAATGTGCTGACCTGAGGACACTGCATTTAGTAGTTTTGACAGCTGTAGTTATCACTGTAAATTAAGAAGTTGGCATTCTGATTTTATGTCAATCTTGTGAACTTGGTTAGTGGGACCTGCTCCTGAGAGATGGATCTGTTGGTCATGTGCTGTGCCATTGGATTTATGAGCTTTCAACATCAAGACCAAACAGAATATAGAAAATTCACTAAAATGAAGTTACTCTTGAGGCCTCTTTTAATTTTTGAGCATCTGTTTTTTAAGTTTGAAAAAGAAAACTGATTTTATTTTGGTGGTTCTAAACTAGAGGCAGCTTCCTAGGAGGGCGTTGTGTACCATTGTTTTTGATTGTCATAGTGATTGAGAAGATGAGGGGGGAATTCCTGGTGTTTAATGGGCAGGGACCAGGGATGATGAATATCTTACAGTGGCTTGTAGAGCCCTTACAGGAAGGAATTGTCCAGCCCCCAAAGCCTGTTAAGTGCCCCGTTTGAGAAACAGGGCTTGCTGGTTTTGTCAAGTAACTTGAGATAACTATGCCCATAGCACCATCTAGTGAGGGAATTAGGTAATAAGCAAAACCTAGTTTCATTACAGAAATAAGAGAATATTTAAAGTTCTAAACTTTATGTAAAACAGATTAGAGAATTATAGATTTTTGGAGCAAGAAGGGAAATTGTAGCTAATTTACCCACCTTCTCCTTTTGCAGATAAGGAAACTAGAGTCTGAAGAGGTAAAGTGATTTGTCTAATAACATACACCTAGTTAGTAGCAAGACACCTGGCTCTTGTTTTCCAGGTTAGTATTCTGAGCCTTCATCATGGAGAACCGATTCTCTTTGTGTTTTATTTGGATTACTGTGTTAGGTTCTTTGCTCAGTGATTCATTTAAGAAAGAGAAAACAGTAAATGAGGAGAACATTTCATTTAATAGGTGTGTTATAAAGTAACTTTTGTAATCCATATATTATGCCTAATATCTTATTGTGAACCTAATTTTATCATGCAGAGAAATGAGATAGGCTTTTATGTATTCATTAAATTTTAGTTGCTATGATTTGAGCTCTGAGTGTTGAGACAATAAAACTTTAAGAGAAAAAATACATACATAAAAATTTATTTAAAACTTTATTGTATTGATTGATGAACTGACATGCTGGCAATCAAAAAATGCAAAAAACTTGGGTAAAAACTTTAAAATTAAATGGACCACAAAATAATGTTTCCCATTTCTCCTTTATTTGGGGGCACATAAAGTATTTTTGATAAATTAAGTTTTCTGTTTTCTTTCTTAGTGAGTGGTATTGGCAAATACTAGAATGTTTTAGCTGAAACTATCTTGAGACTATGTCACATTCAGTTGGAAAAGAGCAGTTTTAAATTATTAACTGGAAAAATATTGTTTAGAGAAATGGGTTACAGAATAAAGAGAGCTTTAACAAGTGATGCCATTAGCAGTATTGGAAAACAATGAACCTATGAAAGTGTGTGGGACTGAAATTAGCTAGTTTCCTGGTAGATGATGACAGTGAAGATGGTAGTGCTGATAAAACCGATGAGGATAATGGCAAAACTCATAATAATGATAATAAATAACATTTTTTTCACGTGCTAGACACTGTTCTAAGTGTGTGACGTGTGTTAATTCTTTTAATCTTTATAACAATCCTGTGAGGTATAGGTACTATTATTATCCTCACTTTACAGATGAAACCGAGGGATAGACAAGTAACTTGGCAACAGTATCACAGATAGTATGGTTTTTACCTCCCAAGGTAGAGGTTCGTTCATTTCTTTTTTTTTTTGTCTTTTATCTTTTTCCGTGTCCGGCAACGGATCGCAACCCTCAGTGTTGTCCCCGTACCGGACCGGGGACCGGCAACGGGACCGCAACCCTCGGCGCTGCTCCCGCGCCTCGCTCAGCCAGTGAGCGGGAACCAGTCTGTATGTGGGATCCGAACCCTCAGGCGGGAGCGCCTCCGCGCTTCCCAAGCGACGCACTTATCCAGTGTGCCACCGGGCGGGCCCGAGGTTCGTTCATTTCTGAAACAGAACTTTGTATAAGATACTAATGTGCTGGATACATGCCACCGGGCCGGCCCGAGGTTCGTTCATTTCTGAAACAGAACTTTGTATAAGATACTAATGTGCTGGATACAATTTTGGTCTTCTGCAATATTGCTCCTAAAATACTGACCATTTTTATATCTGTTTTGGTCCTTTTAAATCACAGCCTCAGTATATTTTTCTAGCTCTAGGAGTCCGACTACTCTTCTGCCACAGTCCTTTGTAGTATTAGCTCAGATGATTATTTTACCTACCACATTCTGTGGAATACAAGAGAGGATGCCAAAATTAGTGGGACAAGTGTAGGGTGTTAATGACATTCCAAAAAATGCTTCAGAACTGACAATATCAGAATTTATCTTTTGGAGGGGATGATGGTTGGCCAGAGTTTTGTTGGAGAGTTTAGTGAATAGAAATAGCAAAATTTGGAGACACTTTTCACTTTTGTATTTCTAGATAAAATTTTGCCTACAGGTAGGGTACAGGTAGGCTTCAGCTTGGTTTAGGTCTACTTATACATTTTTCTCTGGTACTGTTTTGGATTGGGAAATGTTCAAATTATAAGAACAGTTCTTTAAAAACTACAGTAGTATCTTTTTTATGAATATCATATCCCACTAAGTTCTTAATTGAGTAGTAGCATATTCTTTGTCAATTAATATTTCTCTTAATCTGAATGCATATTCATGCAGATTGATATTATTGTCTGTATTAAACTTGATCTTTTTTATAAATATATGACATCATCACTTATGACCAAACATAGCATTTTGCAATTACCGTAGGCCTCCAGTTGCTTACCAGGAGAAAGGAGGAATAGAAATAGTGTCTTCTGTGTTCTGGTTTCTGGACTGGCTGCTTTGCAGGAGTTACACCTTTTCTCTTGATGAGCTACTGCTTTAATTTCAGTATTATGGATGAATCTGAGACTCCCAGGGACTGAATTATTCGCTAAGGGTTACAAATTGTGGTACCAGATTACTTGGGTTCAAATTGTGGCTCTGTCACTTATTAACTGTGTGACCTTTAACAAGTTACTTAACCTCTGTGGGCCTTGGTTTCCTCATCTAAAATCTGTAAAATGAGGGTCGTAATAGTACTTACCTCATGAAGTTGTTTTGAGGACTAAATGAGTTAATATAGTGAGACAATGTTTGTAATACACTTAGAACAATTTTTGGCACATTGTGTCATATAAATGACTGTTAATTAAATGAAATAAATAACTGGTATTTTGAACCCAAATTTTTCGGGTTTTAAAACCTATAGTCTTTCCATTATGCCATTTTACTGCCTCAAAAAGTATTCTAGGACCAATATATTTCACTTACACGTATTTTCTTATGTATCTCTGGCCAGCTGTGGCTGTTACTGGTTCTGTTTTAAGAAGGAAAGGTTGTGTAGAAAGAGTCTCATCCTGTGTTTCTTAACGTACTTCCAGATGCTTGATAAACACAATTTCCTTACTTTGCCATAATTTTTGTTGAGGCAAGTGAGTTAGGCTTGTAATGAATTGAATGTTTATTTTTAAAATGCTTTTATTTTGGTCTATAATTGTCACTTTTTTCTTTTTTCTTTTTTTGTGATAACATTTAACATGAGATCTACCCTCTTAAATGTTTAAGTATACAATACAGTATTGTTGACTATAGGTACAATGTTGTACAGCAAGTCTCTAAAACTTACTTATTTTGCATAACTGGGACTTTATCCTCATTGAATAAAAACTCTCCATTTTCTCCTAGTCTCAGCCCCTGGCAACCACTGTTCTACCTTCTGCTTCTGAGTTTGACTATTTTAGATACCTTATGTAAGTGGAATCATACAGTATTTGTCCTTTTGTGACTGGCTTGTTTCACTTGATTTAATGTCCTCAAGGTTCATCCATGTTGTCACATATGGTATGATTTTCTTCCTTTTAAAGGCTGAATAATTTTTTGTTGTATACTTATACCACATTTTCTTAACCCTTCATCCATTGATGAACATTAGGTTGATGCGACATCTTGGCTATTGTGAATAATGCTGCAGTGAAGTGGGAGTACATCTCTCTTTGAGATACTGATTTCAACTCTTGGATAAATAACCAGAAGTGGGATTGCAGAATCATGGTAGTGCTATTTTTAATTTTTTGAGGAATCTTCGTACTGTTTTTCACAGATTGCACCATCTTACATTTCCACCAACAGTGTGCAAGGGTTCCAATTTCTTCACTTCCTTTCCAACCCTTATCATTTTTTTTTTATAATGGTCATTCTGATAGGTGTGAGGTGATATCTCATTGTGGTTTTAATGTGCATTTCCTTGATGATTAGTGATGTTGAACATTTTTTCATATACTGGTTGTCTATCTGTATGTCTTTTTCGGAGAAAAGCCTATTCTAATCCTTAGCCCATTTTTAATTGGGTTATTTGTTTTTTTGCTGTTGAGTTATAGGAATTCCCCCTTATCAGATATATTGCTGGCAAATATTTTCTCCCATTCTATAGGTTGCCTTTTCACTTTGTTAATTGCTTCCTTTGCTGTGCAGAAGATTTTTACTTTGATGTAGTTCCACTCTTCTATTTTTGCTTTTGTTGCCTGTGCTTTTGGTTTCATATATGAGAAATCACTGCCAAGATCAATGTCATGAAGGTTTCCTCTATGTTTTTTTCCTAGGAGCTTTATAGTTTCACATCTTACATTTAAGTTTTTAATACGTTTTGAGTTGATTTTTGAATATGGTGTAAGATAAGGGCCCAATTTCATTCTTTTTCATTTCTTCAAGTTTTCCCAGCACCATTTATTGAAGAGTCTACCTTTTCCTCCTGTGTATTCTTGGCATAATTAATACACAGTAGTCAAAGATCTGTATATGAGTTGGTTTATTTGGGGGCTCTCTATTCTGTTTATTGGTCTGATGGCTGCCTTTATGCTAGTACCATATTGTTTTAATTACATAGCTTTGTAATATATTTTGAAATCAAGAAGTATGATGCCTCCAGCTTTGTTTTTTTTTTTTTGGCTATTCAGGGTCATTTGTCATTCCATATGATTTTTTGGATTGTTTTTCTATTTCTATAAAAAATGCCATTGGGATTTTGATGGGATTACATTGAATCTCTGGATTATTTTGGGTATTGTGGACATTTTAACAATATTAACTCTTCTAATCTATGAACAAAGGATGTCCTTCCATTTATTTTAGTTGTCTATAACTTCTTTCATCAACCTTTTACAGTTTACACTGTACAAGTCTTTCACCTCCTTAGTTAATTTTATTATTTTATTCTATTCAATGTTCTTATAAATGGGGTTGTGAGAATATAGGAATAAATAAGCCAAGTGTTTTTTTTTATACTCTTAGCAATAATACAGAAGACTTATGTGACCCATATACCAAGCAATTGATTTTGCAGTGTACACCAGCTGGGTGTCCTCTAATTCAGTTCAGTTATGACACTGTCTACCCGAAGATAGCATCAGATGCCACAGGTTAAGGGCTCATTCCCTGACTGCCCTCATTTCAGATGTCAGTAATTAAGTCTGGGCCTCTGGAATTTCTGACCAACTGGCTTCAAGTTGGGGTTTCCACGACCCCCTCTTTGGGTTTGATTAATTTACTAGAGCAGCTCACAGAACTAAGGGAAGCACTTACTTAGTTCACCAGTTTATTACAAAGGATATCGCAATGTGTACAGATGAAGAGATGCATAGGATGAGTTATGGGAGAGGGGGTGCAGAGCTTTTATGCTCTCCCTGGGCATGCCACCCTCCAGAAACCTCCACATGTTCAGCTGTCAGGAAGCTCTTTGAACCAGTCTTTCTAGGTTTTCATGAGGCTTCATTACATAGGTATGATTAACTAAATCATTGACCATTGGTGATCCACAACCCCTTTTCCTTCCCTGGAGATTGGAGGGTGAGAAAAAAAGGTAGAAAGTTCCAACCTTCTAATCCTGCCTTGATCTTGCCGGTGACCAGCCCTAATCCTGAAGCTACCTCAGTGCTGCCAACTATCAGTCAACTTACTAACATACAAAAGACAGCACTTTTGAGATTCTGAAGTGATATATTTCACAGTATCACAGATTGTTTTTTTAAATTTTATTTTCAAATAGTTTATTGTTAGTGTATAAAATGTAACTGATTTTTATATGTTGATTTTGTATCCTGACCTTTACTGAATTTGTTTATTAGTTCTTATACATTTTTTGTGGAGTATTTAGGGTTTTTTGTACATTTAAGATCATGTCATCTACAAAGAGAAATCATTTTACTTGTTCCTTTCTAATTTGGGTGCCTTTTATTTCTTTTTCTTACCTAATTGCTCTGGCTAGGATTTCCAGGGCTATGTTGAACAGAGTGGCGAGATTGGCATTTTTGCCTTGTTCATGATCTTAGAGGAAAAGCTTTCAGTTTTTCACCATTGAGTGTGATGCTTGTTGGTTTTTCATATGTGCCTTTATTATGTTTAAGTAATTTCCTTCTTTTCCTAGTTCAGAGTTTTTTTATTATGAAAGTGTTCTATTTTGACAAATACTTTTTTTGCATTTATTGAGATGATCTGTGATTTTTGTCCTTTATTCTGTTAATGTGGTGTATCACATTAATTGATTTTTGTATGTTGAATCATCCTCATATCTCAGGGATACATTTCACTTGGTCGTGGTATATGATCCTTTTAATACACTGTCGAATTTGGTTTGCTAACATTCTGTTGAGGATTTTTGATTCTGTGTTCATCAGGGATATTGGCTTTAATTTTCTTTTCTTGTAGTGATTTGGGTAATGTTGGCCTCATAAAATTAGTGTGAAAGTGTTTTCTCTTCACTTTTTTGGAAGAGTTTGAGAATGACTGGCACTAATTCTTTAAATGTTCAGTAGAATTCACTAGTAAAGCCATCTAGTCCTGGGATTTTCTTTGTTGGAGGTTTTTGATTATTGATTCAGTCTCCTTACTGGTTATAGGCCTGTTCATGTTTTTCTACTTCTTCCTGGTTCAGGCTTGGTAGGTTGTATATTTCTTGGAGTTTATGCATTTCTTCCAGATTATTGAATTTGTTGGCATATAATTGTTTATAGTAGTCTCTTATGATCCTTTGTATTTCTGTGGTATCAGTTGTAATGTCTCCTTTTTCATTTCTGCTTTTATTTATTTGATTCTTTTTTTCTTAGTTACTGTAGCTAATGGTTTATCACTTTTGTTTATTTTTCAAAACCACAGCTTTTAGTTTTTTTGATTTTTTTTTCCCTACTGTTTTTCTGTTCTCTAGTTCCTTTACTTCTCCTCTAGTCTCTTTTATATTATTCCTTTTGCTAACTTTGGGCTTGGTTTGTTTTTCTTTTTCTAGTTCCTTGAGATATAAAGTTAGATTGTTTATTTGAGATTTTTCTTCTTTTTTAATATAGGTATTTATCACTTTAAACTTCCCTCTTAGAACTGCTTTTGCTGCATCCCATAGGTTTTGATATGTTGTGTTTTCATTTTCGTTTGTCTCAAGACATTTTCTTTTTTTTTTTTTTTTGTCTTTTGTCTTTTTTCCGTGTCCGGCAATGGATTGCAAC